>NW_028274808.1:119359679-119662709 GCF_037043125.1 Eumetopias jubatus | reverse complement strand
TTTGTGATTCAAAATATATTTCCTCCCATGGTTACAATAAAAATATTTGGAAGCCAATCTCTTAAGAGACACAGAGGAGTAGGAATTTTAAAAAGTGACCACAATAAGTAGACAAAGGCAAAAATCAAGATAATGTGGTATTATGGAAACCGAGGATAGAGAGCATTTTTAAAAAGGAGGGAGTGGCCAACCGTATCACTTGCTATAGTAAAATTAAGTAAGATAAGGTAAGAAGGATTAATTTGATTTAGTAATAATGAGGCCATAAATGATTTTGTTTCATTTCAGCCATGAGGTGGGGGTTGATTAGGTTAACAAGTCAATGGTATTAAGGAATTAGTCAAGTAAATACATAACACTTCTTAGTTCACAAGAGGACCAAGGCTAGACTATGCTACATATCAATTCAAATCCTATGTAAAGATTTCTAAGCACAGATAACATAGAACCAGATGACTACTATGTACCAGCCACTCTTCTAAGCATTTCACATTCGTTAGTCTTTACAATCACCTTGTAGAGTAAGGGTTATGACTACATCTTCATTAGATGAGGCACAGAGAAGTACTAAGGATTTAAATAAGCATGAGCAGGTATCTTTTTATGGTAACTGTGGTTTGGGTCTTTTGGGGGAAAAAAAGTTTTAAGAAAATTAAAACCAAAGAGAGAGTGGTAGGGAGGAGGGAGAGTGAGAGAAAGTGAGAGACTATTTGTGTTCTTTCTCTTCCGTTTCTCTCTCCTTTCTCTATCCACAAAGAAAAGTGAGGTTCACATGTTAAGTCTTAACAATCAATCCACTCCTGTAGTGCTTATCAATCATCTTTTTTAAATGTTCTTCAGGAACACTTGGTGAAGATTGCACAATTCCTCTGTCCAATGTGCAGGGGGAAGAGATGTTGTAGCACTGTTTTGAAATGAGTGAATCAGAAGCGGCTGTTTGACTTACCCTCCACCATGCACTGTTGGTATAAATTGAAGTGATTGCTGTGAATGAAGAGTTAGAAGCCATTACATGTTTGGGAGAATGTGGAGGAGGTGGCTGTGACAACTATTGGCTATGGAATTGGAAATACAATTTCACTGTGAAACATTTCCAAAGATACTGCAGGCTAAAATTTCAAAGTATCATCAGAGCATTTGGTTTTATTACTCACACTGATGTCTGTGGGCCTGAGCAGTTACAGTCTTGGCTGCTCTCTGGAACTTTGTCTGACTACTCCTGTTTCAGCCATTAGAATTTATTTGTTTCATAGTCTCTCTCTGCCCCCCATCCAAATAAACTAATCTCAAATAATTGATGTTTAGGTAACAGCAGAAAAGTAGTCCCAGAGCACAGCTACTGGCTATGAACAGTCAGCTAGAGAACGCAGATGGTTGCTCTTTGAGAAACAAATATTGCCTATGAAAGCAATTCTCTACACATGAAAGCTGATCTTGTTGACTTCCATCATAAAATTGGAGCCTTGCTCTCCCAGAAAATCTCTGACAGATAAAATAGAAACACATTTAAAGGCAACAAATTTAAAAATTATTTTTAAAACTGATTAATGCATTATATACAAATATATAACCAATGAGTTTGAAATAATAAGTTCTTTTTTGTGTTTCTTAAGTTGGCTTACATTTGAGAATTAAATTAATCAGTTCAAACAGAAAAAAAAAACAACAACCCGCTTTTGGCTCAAAGTTTTTTCAACTACTTTCAGTCATGATTTCCTTCACATTCTGTAACAGAATGTTGTCTATAATTCCCTTTGACTGAACAGATTAGGCTTCCTGGAAGTTTAAGAATATTCCAAGCTTATATTATTGTTTTTTAAAATAATAAGCATACTTATGTGGTTGAAGGGGAGGGAGAATATCCAGAAGCAAAAAGGAAAAACACCTAAATCTTATATAAGAAACTGAATTAATCATGTTCATATTCCATAGTTCATACTCTCTAAGAAGACATTTTGCTAAATACCATATTTATTCTATAGGTTTGTTTTTTTATTAATCTCAGCTGAACTCCACTTTATGAGTGAAATGTTACTGTCTAGATTTAGTGAGGTCAGATCTTGCCTTCATTTACTCTCTGAACTCGTCTCATTTTGAGCATCCATTTCCTTTGACTCCTTTTTGTTCTGTATTCTTCCACTTGCAAATTCTGATACACATTTAATCAGTCAGCAACTAGGCAACTGTCCCCAACTCCTAGCTGATGGACAATATTGGCCAATTAACATTACCTATTGCCACTCAAGGTCAGTAAATAAAAGATGCCCCTCTCTACAGAGAACTCATGACTACCATCTGCACCACCACCTCACCACTGTCCCTTCATTCTTGGGTGTGCTGATAGGAATATTTTATGTTCAAGAAGTGTAGTGAAATACAAATGCTTGGGAATTCTGCTTTAGTTTATTTTCCTTTCTCCTGAATCTGGGCCAGTCTTATGACTGCTTAACCAATAGAAAGGAAAGTGACACTGTCTATTCTAGGCCTAGATTTTAAGAAGACTTGTGGCTTAGGGCGCCTAGGTGGCTCAATCATTTAAGCAACCAACTCTCCATTTTGACTCAGGTCATGATCTCAGGGCCATGAGATGAAGCCCCGTGTCAGGCTCCACGATTCTCTCTCTTCTTGAGATTCTCTCTCTCCCTCTCTGTCTGCCCCTCCCCTCGCTTGCACGTGCACACTCTCTTTCCCTAAATAAGTAAATAAGTAAATAAACAAATAAATAAAATCTTTTAAAAGCATATTCTTAAAGTATATTCTTTAAATGCATGCTGCTGGGATGCATTCTCTTGGACATCAGCTGACATGCTGTGAGAACCCCAGCCTCGTGAAGAGGAGACGTGCAGGTGTTCCAGACGATGGCCCCAGCTGAGCTCTCAGCCAATAGCTGGCATCAGCTGCCAGCTATGCGAATGAACCGTCTTGGATGTTCCAGACCAACTGAACCCTCAAATGACTACAGCCTCATCCAACAACAGGTGGAGGAGTAGAAGTACCCAGCTACCCAGCTAGCTGCCTGGTCTAGTCAACTTGCAGAATTGTGAGAGAAGATACAATGGTGGCATTTTAAGCCATTAGGTTTTAGGGTGACTCGTTACACAGCAATAGATAACAGAAACAGCAATGTTTATTTAGTTATGGTATTAGGGACTAGAAATGTCAAGATGAGGAGAAAGGGGGATTATATCATGAGACCCTGTCAGTGCAGTTCTTCTCCAGTTTGCTTCTCTTTGTCTAGCACGTTCTGTCTAGTCTAGTCGTATGACGAAGCACTGAGCTCTCCTTCCTTTTGGGTGTTGGTAACTACCCTGTCTCCCTTCTTCCCTTTGAAAATCAGTCCTAGGTACAAGAAGGACTCTTAGGCCTGCCTAGGCTGGGCAAAAGAACCTCATTAATCCTGATTATGCTTGTAAGGTTCTGCAATGGGGTTTGCTTGCCAAAGCTTTCAATAAGGTTGCTCCTTATCAGATGTTCTTTACCCGTAAACCTTCCTCAGGGAACCTGAGAAAGGCATCTGTAGCAGAATCCAGTTTAGGTATTCATGATCCTGAGCCCTGGCTGTTTTCACGCTCTTCCCATCTCATCACGACCATTATCAATTCGGCTTTTTAGAGAAAAGGATTATGTGTTTATGTGCCCATTTCCCCCAGTAAGCCCATAGCCTCCTAGGGGGCAGCATTCATGGTTTATGCAGTTCTGCCTCTAGCTTCTGAAAAACAGTGTCACATAGCCCTCAGCAGAAATGTATGGAGCTAAACTGGAGCCTGGAACATTGAAGAACACACTCAATTTATTTGTCTTCTAGCGTCAAGTAATTAGGAGCCTGGCTATGTTCTGTCCTTGAACTTATGACTAAAACTCATTAATTAATTAACCTGAACAGATCTTTATATTGGCAACCTCCTTCCCATGACTTGTATCACCTGGTCCTTACTTTCGGGTATATTTTGGATATAGGAACATTCACTTGCAAACACAAGAACAACATATATATAAATGTCTTTGTGTTAACTATTCCATTCTTTTAATGTCCAATAATTTCTTGACTGTTATGTGGCTGCCAATCAGTATTTTGATATTACTTCATAAAGACTTATTTCAGTGTTTCATCACTTTGCAAGTACTACATTTGGCTAAATTAGATGTAAAAATATTATCAGTTTTCTAGTACTTTTGTTTTCTGATCAGTTTGGGGATTATTGCAGTGTTCTCTATTACCCTAGATTCAGGGACACTTGTTAATGTTCTCTCTGTGCCCATTCCATTCCAGTGTAATTTATTCTCACATCCAAATTTGCATTTTATGTCATTGTTTTGATTGTAGTACAAAAATGAAAGTGTCAACGCATACTGTAAAATCCTCATTCTTTTTAATAATCTTTTTCATCCTTGAAGCATTTAATCCTCCATTTTTTAAAAAATGTACTTACCATTTTTTTTAATGTATCGCCAATTCAACTCCTTCATTATGTTGGTTGGTCATGAACAATGCACAGAAGAAATGATGGACTAAATGGATCTTTTTTTGCCCAAATGTTTTCTTGATCCAGCAAACCACTGAAGCAACTTTAAGATGTTTAAAATGGGCAGTTTGTGCTAGATACTACCCTCTACTTGACTCTTTGGATCCACATTATACTTTTGTTTCCCATCCTGCTCTGTGCTTGGGAGGCTGTCTTCTACTGACTTAAACAGTGGGCTCCATTGCCTGGTTTCCAGTTGGGTTCAGCCTATGGGAAGTACCGGAAGTAAATCCGATGATGGAAAGATAAAGAAGCTCTGGTATATATCCATGTCCTATATCCCTCCATCCTTATTTCAGTATGGTTCCGCTTGTGGCTTTGTTCCTATATTAAGGACCATAGCTGTTCAGATGAGTTTCTCCCTGACAAGTACGCATTTTGCTAGTTTTGCTAATCACATCTTTCCCTTTTCAGGAATTGCAATTGTTTCTTACAGTTACTAGTGTGGGATTTTTCACCATTCCTTTTTGTTTCCTTTAAGCTTGTCTATGCTTATAAATTGTTTCTTTGGTAAACTGTCTTTGATTACTCCTACTGTGCCACCTCCTTCTTGCCAGAAATCTTGAGGGTTAATGTCCCAAGTATTTGTAAGTCATCTTCATTTTTTTTTCAAAGATCTTATTTATTTATTTGACAGAGACAAAGCGAGAGAAAGAACAGAAGCAGGGGGAGTGGGAGAGGGAGAAGCAGGCTTCCTGTGGAGCAGGGAGCCCGATGCAGCGCCTGATCCCAGGACCCTGGGATCCTGACCTGAGCCGAAGGCAGACGCTTAACAACTGAGCCACCCAGGTGCCCCTCATCTTCAATTTTTAAACTACAGAGAACTTTGACTTGTATGTTCCATAAGAGTTAGAGCCATAGCCTATAAATCTAGGCAAGATCCTGGAAAATATGTATGTCTGATAGTGAATATGAAAAAGTCATTGAATCACTCTTCTCCAAATCACTACAACTACAACCCCAGGGATACTCCTTTTCTAACAAGTCTTTGAAGAACTTACTTCACTTGTGCCTGACAAACAAAACTATTTTTTTTCCATGTGGCCAATCATGCTTATTCCTCTCTTCCATATCTTTACCGCTCTCTCTTTACTGCTTCATTTACATTTTTCCTGGTTCTCAGATGTTCATGTTGTAATCCCAGCTTTGAAGATTTCATGTGAACATAACTACAAAATAAGATTTAGTTTTTTCCTTTTAAAAAATGCTTAAGACCTGCTATAGATTCCTACCATAATTCTCAGCATTGTAATCATTTGAACACCTAAATTATCTAAGCTTCTGAACTTCAGTACTTATAATCCATGTTTAAGGAACTATTCTTTTTCTTTTTTCTTTTTCTTTCTTTCTTTCTTTCTTTTTTTTTTGATATTAGAGCTGTTCTTCTTTCATAAAGGTTTAACATGCTTTTATGGTCAGGTTGCACTTTTCTTTGTTTTGCTGTTTTTGTCCCACCCTTACTTTTTTCCAGCTGTTAGGGGCCTTGTTACGATTTCCTTTATCAAAGTATTTATATTTCTTTGCTATTTATTTTCAAATTTCAGTGTATAGGGCTTGTAACAGCTTATAACTAGATATACTACAATATATTTTACATAAGTTACAAGATAACTTTCATTATCCCTAGTAGAAACCAAGCAATTTTAAAAATGAATTTATTTTTAAATTCCAGTATAATTAATGGACATTGTTATATTACCTTCAGGTGTACAATATAGAAGTGATTCAACACTTCTATAAAACACCCAGCGCTCATCGTGATAAGTGTGCTCTTAATCCCCATCACCTATTTCACCCATCCTCCGACCTCTACCTCTCCTCCAGTAACCACCAGTTCTCTATAGTTAAGAGTCTGGTTTTTTGTTTGTCTGTTTTTTTTCTCTGTTTGTTTGTTTTGTTTCTTAAATTCCACACGAGTGAAATCATATGATATTTGTCTTTCTCTGACTGACTTATTTCACTTAGCATTATATCCTCTAGATCCAACCATGTTGTTGCAAATGGCAAGATTTCATATCTGTTTATGGCTGAGTAATAGTCGAGTGTGTGTGTGTGTGTGTGTGTGTGTGTGTTCTCTACCCATTCATCTATTGATGGACATTTGGATTGAGAAGACAGGCAATTTTGTTAAACCTATATCATAACAAGTGAAATTGATAGAAGAGGAATTTTAAGTCCCATTTATCTAGTTATAAAAAGAAATAAATTGCATATCTATGTATCTATGAATCTATGCATTTCTCTATCTATATCTTGGTCAGCTTGTGGACCATCTCATCTACTTAATGGAAACCCAGATTTCCCTGTTTTGATTATGAACTTAAAAATCCACAGATTCCCGAGAGTTAAATATTGACAGAAACCTAGTTCTCCTGCATGTTACCTTTAGGTTTCTTTTTTGATTAACTCCTAACACTTTTCTGGTCCTTTGATGAGTTTCTCTAATTCAGACTCATTACATCAGAAAGGGATGTAAAGAAATGTAAAGAAATAGACGTATGTATGTAAAGAAATAGATACATACATACATGAAGAAAAATGAAAACTCCAACTTCTATTATTATCTTTAACATGGTTTTTCTACTTTATTTCAGTAATTTATAAGACTTGATTTTTTTTCCCTCATTAGGAGAAAAGAGATATTTTGACTACCCTAAGGAAATGGTGAGTATTTGATGATATGCTATCTTTATAGTATTCTAAATCATTTGTATGACAGTCATTTCTAAATATTAAGGATTATGCTATTATTGCACCAGAATTATAGAAATAATGTTTACTCCAAGTAACCATTTTTACAACTACTTTTCAAGTTAGAACCTCTTCGTAACAAAATGCTAGATGTATATTTAAGCCATCCGTTTAAAACTGTATTTTCCACAATCTTTGAAATTCCTCTCAACACAGCAGGCTTAACAGTAGTCATTCCTAGAAGAAAAATGTTTCTATGATGCAAGAGGAAGAAATTCATTTTACTATTCCAAGACAAAAACATAATGTCCATAGATTTCCTATTTTAGAAAACTAACAAGTCAATTAGCATACTTAGTAAGAATCTCCTTTTCCTTTTCTTCCTCCTCCTTATTTATCAAATGAAATGTATGAATTTTAATTTAGAATGTAAAAAAAAAAAGGATATTTATGGTCATTTTTACCCAACACTTATAAGCTCTTCATAGGAACAACTCTGGGCAACAGTTGTTATTACTACGTTTAGTTTAAAGCTGTCTTCCCAACCAAGTTGACTGATTCCAAGATCAGTGCTCTTTCCAGGTCACCCTAGTGGATGTGTAAAGACTGATCTTTTCCATTTTCACAGGGATTCTAAGGAGAATAAACTTCCTAATTAAGCATAATTTACAATGGAAACAATTTGGGTGATGGGCAATTGCACTCCTCTCCAAAAACTTTATTTGACACTTCCTAGAGAAACAGGGTGTAGCAGGATTTTCTTGCACTTTACTGCCAAGTCATGCTTTTGGTATGTAGTGATACTACTGGAATACTTGTTTCACCCTGTTGATTTCTTCCTGATTGCAGTCTTATGACATTGGCTTAAGCTGATTTTTTTTCTGTTTCTAAGTATTTCTAAATTTTGCTGTTATACACGCCTATATTTTAAAGTTAGAAAGATGTTGAAATATGATCCTCAATCTAAAGAGTAACTATGAATCTTTCTTCAGTTACTTCTTTATAGCAGTCTGTCTTCACTGAATCTTGCCTTTTCTATTGGCTTCTTCTTTATCAGTTCTGAATTGTCTCATTATATTTAATCACATCCTCACTAAAAACCCACATATAATATTAACTTGAGGAGACTATAATCCCAACCTCTTTATAAGCCAAATTATAAGCTTTGTACTATAACATATATTTATACCATGTATTACCTGGCATCCATATAATATGCTCTATATACTCAATTTCCTAGAACACAAGAATTTTGTTCTCCAAAACATGATACTCAATTGGTTACTAGTCTTCAAAGTCCTTTTCTCACACACCTTAGTACCTACTTTTGATGCTGGTTTCAGCCTTATTTAATAGTCCTCAGCTTTCATTTAATAGTATCTTCAACCCAATTCCTACATGGAAGGTTTTAATCTTAACACCTATCACTGAATTATTAACTGCTTCCTTTTGAGTAATTTCTTTGGTACCTCTCATTCTCCAAAAATTTACTCTTCTTTCTAACTCTTGTAGAGAACAGAATTTCAAAATCAAATGTTAATAAAAAGTAGTTATGAACTCTTAGACATTTGGTTTCTGGATAGAAGCACAAATTCTATTCTATATTTTATATTCATATTTATATTCTATATTTCTACCATAGACTCAGTTTCCTAAATTTTGGGTATGGGTAGAAAATGCAGTACTGGGGCACCCAGGTGGCTCAGTCGGTTAAGCGTCTGACTCTTGATTTTAGCTCAGGTCATGATCTCAGGATTATGAGATTAAGCCCTGCATTGGGCTCCCTGCTGGGCATGGAGGCTACCTGAGATTCTCTCTCCCTCTCTCCCTGCCCCTCTTTCCCTGCCCCTGTTCTAAATAAATAATTTTCAATCTTAAAAAAAAAAAGAAAGAAAATGCAGTACTAAATCTATAAGTTTGGTAGTGAGCAGCTCTCAGAAGGTTGTTAGATTTGTCCTGTGCACTATAGCAGGCAATATCAAGACATTTTATTGGTGATGATCCTTTTATTCTGGGATAGGGAGCATCCCTTCCTTTGTCTAGCTCTACTCTCCACTACCTAGGAATAAATCCATCCCCTCACCCAGAGTACCTATAACCAAAAAACAACTCTCTAAACCTGTTCCAAGATTCAAGGATTGATTTTAAAGCATAAAATACATGATGAAAATCAAAGGAAAGTGATAAAAACATCTTCCAGGCCTCCTAAAGGTACTGCATGTAGGGAAGGGAAGACTCTGAAATTTAGTACATGACTTGAGATGTACATCATGCTCAGCCTGGCTCCGCCGGCTGTTTGTCACCTTCTAGAGACTCAAAACTAGAAATTCAAGGCAAAAGGGTGAAAAGGAAAAGGAGAGAGGATACTGTGGAAATCATATAATGAGGAAAGCTAAGCTTAGCATACCACACAAACTTTTTCCCATCTCTTGCCTTGAAGAACTGAGCTTGGCAAATATCTCCATTCTCACTTTGATTTTTGAAAATGGAATTTGACTTTGTTAGTGGGTTTTTTTCCTAAGATTTAGGCATTTTTTTTCAATTTGATGTTCTTATAAATTCAGATATTGATTTTCATATGTGCTCTAAAGAGAATCTTTCTAATTCAACAAGATCCTTTGCTTCCAGAACTAGTAAGAACAATATACATCCTATGAAAACTTTCCAAGGATCTATTCTACACAGGAATGGAGGTTTCTTTGGTTTAAAGAAATGAACTCAGTCTTTAAGTATCGACAAGAATAGAAGACCTGTGGAATAGGAAGTGCTATTTGGTAGATAATGTTTTAGGGCAGGCTTTGAGTAACAATGTAACATTTTTTGGTGAAGTGAATGTAGTCATAACATTTGATGGCCAGACCAACCTTGATGTCAAGTTTTGGGTCTTATTCAGCATTCAATACTCAGTTCCTTGTATGGAACTTGATACAGAGTAGAAGTTCAGTGAATATTTGCTTGCCATGTTTCAAGACTATCTAGTACAGACACTTCATCTTCTGTTTCATTTGTATTTCCCATAAAGTCATATAAATTGTGGTGGTCCTGTAAATACTAGGGGCTCAAAGAGTCTGACTAATGAGAGAATTTTTAATTTCTAATTAGCTGGACTAGGTAAAATGACTTGTTTGAGGGTGAAACATTTTTTCCCTCTGTTCTCCAGTGCTATAAATTTATCTTGGCAATGGGGCAAAATTTACTCCTGAAATAAGTTTACCTGTGTGGTTTAATTAGCTTCAGTCATATCCCAGGAGTTCCTTTGGTCTTGTTTTTATATAAGAGCTTAGATTCCTAAAGTAATATACTTAATGCTTATTTTTGAAGGTATCCAACGCCCTTCTTCCCTCAAATGTTTTCAATTTCTGGGGTTTTCTTATTGTTTCACAGGGTGTTTGAGCTTTATAAAACCTTAGGTATCATTTGGCTTAAATTGATGAAGAAATTGAAATTCAGAGTAATAAAGGGGGAATATAGAATTATCATCTATTATAAATCAAATATGTCCTGGACATTATGCTATATTCCATGTGTACATCATCTATTTTATATTTTCAAGGTAACCTACATCTATTTAACTTTTACTCCCCTGGCCAAGAAGAAAATAGTTAAAAACTTGTTGGCATACATTCATTGAAAATTATTTTAATCACCAGAGGGATTAATACATGTTCTTAGAAACCATATAAAAATTAAGGGATTAAAACCCAATTAAAAGAGTCAGATTTTGATTGATGAACTATTCTTTTCTCAATTTCCTTGATCCAGGAGGCAGCCTTAACATTCCCTTTACCCATAAAACACAGTGTTATTTTTAAATCAATATGCAGAGGCATATCCTAGCATAACCCATTCTCTCCTTTGATTCTTTCCTTACTTAATTCCAGGTAGACGTATATCCAATTAAAAGATTACAATTGCCCCTCCTTTGTATCTAAGGATAAAGGCTGAGATTTTTACAGATATTGGAGAAGGCTTATTAGAAAGCTATTTTTTCCCCTTTCCCCTTCCTATAGTTTTCTGTCTGGATCATGAAGATGATGACTGGGTCTCTAGAGGACAGAGAGAGCCTGGCTTTCTGATGGCATTGGAGAGCTGCCATACAAGCCTTAGCTGCCCACTGCTAAACTTCTTCGTAAGATAAATCCATATGTGTTTAATCCACTATTGTCAGATTTCTATTACTAGCCACAATCCCCCACTGATACACAACCTATGACAGATTTGGAAGAGCTCATTACTGTTTTTAAACTGTGCTCCATCATTTTGTGGTTTCTTGATGTTGTCCAGGGGTTCACCTGGGAAGGGCTGGATAGATGGAGGGCATTAATCTCAACTCATCTGTGTCTGTCCAGTGAAAACACTTCTAATTCCATGTTTTATTACTTAGATATCTAATGTGGCATTTCACCTGAACCAAGGCCCCACACCTTAAACTACTTTGAAAAACACTGAGTTTTAAATTGAAGTTTTCATCATAAAATTGCTAAAACAATTACTGTGTTTTAGGCATTCTTCCATGTGCTTAACATATAATAAATCTGTTGACTCTCTCAGTAACGCTGCGAAGCAAGTGGTATTACTGTTCCCATCCTGTACACACGAAAACCAAGGCACAGAAATATTAACTTGTGCGAGACTGCACATCTTCTATGTGACACAGCTGAGATTCAAACCTGGCAGCTCGTTCCAAAATCCAAACTTTAATTACCATCCTGCCTCTACACATGTCACTAAATTAATGCTCATGGGGTATAAGTGATTTTCTCAAGTTCAAACAAAATTTGTGGGAGACCTGAACCAAGCTCCTAGGTTACTTAAGCCTGCTCCAGAAGACCAAGCAGAATCCTCCTTCTGGTCTTCATTATTTCTATATGACACAAGAAACTGCAAAGTCACTTTTCTCACTGCTGCTGTTATAAATGAATGACACGCATCACAAATAAATTCAACTTTCAGCTTTCTGCTTTTTTGTTATGTTAATCACCATACATTACATCATTAGTTTTTGATGTAGTGTTCCATGATTCATTGTTTGCGTATAACACCCAGTGCTCCATGCAGAATGTACCCTCTTTAATACCCATCACCAGGCTAACCCATCCCCCCCCACCCCTCTAGAAACCTCAGTTTGTTTTTCAGAGTCCATGGTCTCTCATGGTTCGTCTCCCCCCAAAGAACAAATGATCCAATCAAGAAATGGGCAGAAGACATGAACAGACATTTTTCCAAAGAAGACATCCAAATGGCCAACAGACACATGAAAAAGTGCTCAACATCGCTTGGCATCAGGGAAATCCAAATCAAAACCTCAATGAGATATCACCTCACACCAGTCAGAATGGCTAAAATTTCTGCTTCTTTTTAAACATAGTTTTCCTGAATAGTGTAGCAGTGACACCACACTTGGCTGAAATCTTTTCTATTTCTACTCCCCAGCTTTCTTGTAAACATTAGTATCATCGCTCTCCAAATACTTCAACCTTCAATTAATCCCCAACTGAAAAGTTTTAGGAATTATAGAATACAAGCTGTCTAGTCTCAGACAGCTGGTAAAATCTGTGTTCAGGCCCTAATGCACGAGATCTACTTAAATAAGCAACAACTAACTATGGCTCATCTGCCACCATTTCTTCTTCTAATGCATTAAAAAAATCTAGTTTCATGACTATGTCCTTATAAAACCACCAATGCACAATATTACATGGCATATTTTCTATTAGAATTCAGAATTCTAATTATAAGTTAGAAATTCTGGCTGCATACAAGGAAACGAATTTGATTTTCTGGGGGAATTTGTGCATGCAAACATTTCTCCAAATGCACATATTATGCTTCTTTTAATTAAACCCCACAGAATTTTATGAACTCAACAAAAGTCATAATTTTTTCTTGATTCAGTGATTAAGATTTCTCTTAGGTCTTTCATTTACACTAAATGTTGAATGTAATTTTCTTACAATAGGAACAAAATTCCAAAATAAAGGAAACAATGTACTTTTGGGATAGTAGCGATATCATCTCTTGGTTATATTCACTACTAATGGCAAAGACAGTCCTTGTTTATCACTTAGCTCTGTTCTAAGAATATGAAAGAAGGGTACTTCTTTATAGAACTTTCATAGTTATGAAGTTAGATTAACCTCATAATTCTGCTGAGTAGCTTTGTAGAATGATGCAAGCTTTATAGAAATAGTGGTTAGACAGATGACTTTGTAAGTTTCCTTTAAACGGACTTAGTTTCAAATTACATCAATTTGAAAAGACACTCACCTCACTTTTCAATTTTCCTAGATTTACTGGTGTTATTATTCATGAGTGAAAGGTGAAAAAGGTTCATAGAATGGAATTATTAGTCACCCAAAGCTGCGTTTTCCTGAATTGACTTAGTATCACAATCATCTGAGAACTTCTTTGTAGGATATATTTCTAAATGAGCCCCAGGATTGCAGACTTAGAACATCTGGGGGTGGGCCCAGGCCTTGTCATTTTAAAAGCTCTTCCAGTGACTCTGATGTGCAGTCAGGTTTGTAAACCCGGATTTAGAGGGGGGTGGGAAAACTGCCTTAGTCATGAGAAATATGAAATACTCTAAAATAGAAAAGATCGATTTTATTAAAAAAAATCATGCTTTAAAAGTCAGGAATTTGCGTTTCATAATGGTTAATACTATAGATAATTTGTAAATATACGTAAATAGGAAGACATGTAACAATACTATAAATATGTGTGTTATCTTCTCGTTTCCAATGAGTCCTTCATTTTAAAACTTAGAAATGTATTTATGAAGTCTTAAGAGGGGGAAAGAGTGGTTGAGAGGAAAAGGTAAGAGAAAGGGTGGAGGAATGAGGAAGAAGAGAAAATGTGGAAACCAATTTTCTGAATTACAAAAGATTACAGGGTTAGCACGGAAAGCTTAGAACACAGACATACAAAAGGTAAACATATATAACCATTATTAGCATTTAAAAAAAGATTTCTAAAATTTCTATTAAACATATAGGTACAGATATAGAGGAGGAGCAAGATGGCGGTGGAGTAGGAGACCTAATTTTCGTCTGGTCCCAGGAATTCAGCTAGATACAGATCAAACCATTCTAAACACCTATGAACTCAACAGGAGATCGAAGAAAAGAATAGCAGCAACACTCTGAACAGAAAAGCGACCACTTGCTGGAAGGTAGAATGTGTGGAGAAGTGAATCCGAGGCGATATTCGGGAAGATAGACCGTGGGGGGAGGGAGCTGCTACGGGCAAGTGATAGAGCACAAAATCAGAACTTTTAGAAGTCTGCTCCACTGAGGGACTTTGCTCCAGTGGCTAAGAGGGGGGTGGGACCCTCACTGGAACAGTGTGGTCTCAGGACCCTTGGGGTCACAGAAAGACCCGGGGTGCCTGAGTGCGGCAGAGCTCCCAGGTATCAGAGCGGGGAAGCCGGCTGCAGAGACGGAGCCAAGGGGTGGGCTCTCAGCTTGGGGTTGCCATAAACCGTGATCCATGGCACAGTCGGGCCACTCTTCCTCAGCAGGGACACAACAAGCGGCAGATCCGGGAAGACTCCCCTTCCTCCCATGGGAGGAGCAGCGCAGGAGCGCACTGCAGGAACCTGCCAGTTTGGAGACTCCAAACGGAGTTGTATGCCCGAGATAGAAAGGTTCGGTCACAGGCCAGGGGAGCATGGAGTGTGGACGGAGACCGGGAAGATGGGAGTGACTGATTGCTTTTCTCTGGGAGCTCACTGAGGAGTAGGGCCCCGAGTTCTCGGCTCCTCCAGGGCGGAGATTGGGAAGCCACCATTTTCACTCTTGTCCTCCAAAGCTGTACCGAGAGTTTGCAGGGAACAAAAGCTCCCGAGAGCAAACCAGAGCAGATTACTTAGCCGGCCCCAGCAAGGGCAGGGCTACACCACCTTGGCAAAGACATTTGGGAACCACAGCAACAGGCCCCTCCCCCAGAAGATCAGAAAGAACAGCCAGCCAAGACCAAGTTTACCGATCAATGAGAACAGCAGAACTCCAGCACTAGGGGAATAATGCACATAGAATTCATGGCTTTTTTCCCCATGGTTCTTTAGTCTTTCAAGGTTAACTTTTTAAATTTTCTTTTTTTCTTTTTCTATTTTTTTAAATTTCTCTTTTTTCCTTTTTCAACCAATCTCTTATCAATCCATTTTTTAAATATTTTTTATTTTTCATGTTTAGAGACATATTCTATCCCTTCATTGTAGTTAACCTTATTTTTGGTATATATATATATATATATATATATATATATATATATATATATGTTGTCCTCTCTTTAAAATTTTGGGATACAATTTCTTCTAACAGACCAAAATGTACCCTAAATCTCTAGTGTATGGCTTTGTTCTAGTCTCCTGCCTCATCACATTCTCTACCCCCATTTTTTTTTAAATTTCTCTTCCTTTTTTTTTCAACCAACGTCTTATCTTCTTAATTCCTTTTACAAAACCTTTTAAGATTTTCATCTTTGCAGTCATATTCTATCCTTTCATCATATTTACGCTTATTTTTGTACACATATAAGTTTTCCTTTCTTTAAAATTTTGGGAGGCAGTTTCTTCTAACAGACCAAAATACGCCCAAAATCTAGTGTGTGGCACTGATCTATTCACCAACTTGATCATATTTGATCATATTCTTTTTTTTTTCCTTTTTTCTTTCTTTCCCTTTCTTTTCCCCTGGTTTCAGGTATCTTCTGATTTGTTTAGTGTATATTTTTCTGGGGTCGTTGTTACCCTGTTAGCATTTTGTTCTCTCATTCATCTGTTCTCCCCTGGACAAAATGACAAGACAGAAAAACTCACCTCAAAAAAAGAAAAAGAGGCAGTACCAACTGCCAGGGTTGTAAATACGGACATTAGTAAGATGTCAGAACTAGAGTTCAGAATGACGATTATAAAGATACTAGATGGGCTTGAAAAGAGCATGGAAGATACTAGAAAAACCCTTTCTGGAGAAATAAAAGAACTAAAATCTAACCAAGTCGAAATCAAAAAGGCTATTAATGAGGTGCAATAAAAAAATGGAGGCTCCAAATGCTAGGATAAATGCAGCAGAAGAGAGAATTAGTGATATAGAAGACCAAATGATGGAGAATAAAGAAGCTGAGAGAAAGAGAGATAAACAACTTCTGGATAACGAGGGCAGAATTCGAGAGATAGTGATATCATAAGACAAAACAATATTAAAATAATTGGGATCCCAGAAGAAGAAGAAAGAGAGAGAGGGGCAGAAGGTATATTGGAGCAAATTATAGCAGAGCACTTCCCTAATTTGGGGAAGGAAACAGGCATCAAAATTCAGGAGGCAGAGGGCACCTGGGTGGCTCAGTTGGTTGAGTGACTGCCTTCAGCTCAGGTCATGATCCTGGAGTGCTGGGATGGAGTCCCACATCGGACTCCCTGCTCAGTGGGGAGTCTGCTTCTCCCTCTGACCCTACCCCTCTCCTGCACTCTCTCTCTCTCTAAAAAACAAAATCCAGGAGGCAGAGAGAACCCCCCTTAAAATCAATAAAAATAGGTCAACACCCCGACATCTAATAGTAAAACTTACAATTCTCAGAGATAAAGAGAAAATTCTGAAGGCAGCTCAGGACAAGAGGTCTGTAACCTACATTGGTAGAAATATCAGATTGGCAACAGACCTATCCACAGAGACCTGGCAGGCCAGAAAAGACTGGCATGATATATTTAGAGCACTAAATGAGAAAAATATGCAGCCAAGAATATTATATCCAGCTCAGCTCTCATTGAAAATAGAAGGAGATATAAAAAGCTTCCAGGACAAACAAAAACTAAAAGAATTTGCAAACACGAAACCAGCCCTACAAGAAACATTGAAAGGGATCCTCTAAGCAAAGAGAGAACCTAAAAGTAACAGACCAGAAAGGAACAGAGACAATATATAGTAAAAGTCATCTTACAGGCAATACAATGGCACTAAATTCATATCTTTCAATAGTTACCCTGAATGTAAATGGGCTAAATGCCCCAATCAAAAGACACAGGCTATCAGATTGCATAAAAAAACAAGACCCATTGATAAGCTGCCTGCAAGAGACCCATTTTAGACCCAAAGACAGCTCCACATTGAAAGTGAGGGGGAGGAAAACCATTTACCATGCTAATGGACACCAAAGGAAAGCTGGGGTGGCAATCCTTATATCAGACAAATTAGATTTTAAACCAAAGACTATAATAAGAGACGAGGAAGGACACTATATCATACTTGAAGGGTCTAGCCAACAAGAAGATCTAACAATTGTAAATATCTATGCCCCTAACGTGGGAGTAGCCAATTATATAAGCCAATTCATAACAAAATCAAAGAAACACATTGACAATACAATAATAATAAGGGGACTTTAAGAACAGGAGAATGGATCGATGAAACTAGGAACTGGTTCTTTGAAAGAATTAATAAGATTGATAAAACCCTGGCCAGACTTATCAAAAAGAAAAGAGAAATGACCCAAATCAAGAAAATCATGAATGAAAAGGAGAGATCACAACCAACACCAAAGAAATACAAACAATTATAAGAACATATTATGAGCAATTATATGGCAGCAAATTAGATAATCTGGAAGAAATGGATGCATTCCTGGAGATGTATCAACTACCAAAACTGAACCAGGAAGAAACAGAAAACCTGAACAGACCCATAACCTCTAAGGAAATTGAAGTAGTCATCAAAAATCTCCCAAGAAAGAAGCCCAGGGCCAGCTGGCTTCCAGGGGAATTCTACCAAACATTTAAAGAAGAATTAATACCTATTCTTCTGAAACTGTTCCAAAAACTAAAAATGGAAGGAAAACTTCCAAACTCATTTTATGAGGCCAGCATTATCTTGATCCCCAAATCAGACAAAGACTCCTTTCAAAAGGAGAATTACAGACCAATCTCCCTGATGAACATGGATGCAAAAATTCTCACCAAAATATGAGCCAATAGGATCTAACAGTACATTAAAAGGATTATTCACCACAACCAAGTGGGATTTATTCCTGGGCTGCAAGTTTGGTTCAACATCTGCAAATCAATCAATGTGATACAACACATTAATAAAAGAAAGAACAAGAACCATATGATCCTCTCAATAGATTCAGAAAAAGCATTTGACAAAGTACAGCATCCTTTCTTGATTAAAACTCTTCAGAGTGTAGGGATAGGGGGTACATACCTCAATATCATAAAAGCCATCTATGAAACACCCACA
This sequence comes from Eumetopias jubatus, assembly GCF_037043125.1. Classification (NCBI taxonomy): domain Eukaryota; kingdom Metazoa; phylum Chordata; class Mammalia; order Carnivora; family Otariidae; genus Eumetopias; species Eumetopias jubatus. The sequence goes on along the minus strand of NW_028274808.1, from coordinate 119,644,261 downwards.
GCGAATATCATTCTCAATGGGGAAAATCTGAGAGCTTTCCCCCTAAGGTCAGGAACATGGCAGGGATGGCCACTATCACCACTGCCATTCAACATAGTACTAGAAGTCCTAACCACAGCAATCAGACAACAAAAAGAAATCAAAGGCATCCGAAACGGCAAAGAAGAAGTGAAACTCTCACTCTTTACAGATGACATGATACTTTATGTGGACAACCCAGAAGACTCCACCCCAAAACTGCTAGAACTCATACAGGAATTCAGTAAAGTGGAAGGATATAAAATCAATGCACAGAAATCGGTGGCATTCCTATACACCAACAACAAGACAGAAGAAAAAGAAATTAAGGAGTCAATGCCATTTACAATTGCACCCAACACCATAAGATATCTAGGAACAAATCTAACCAAAGAGGCAAAGAATCTGTACTCAGAAAACTATAAAATACTCATGAAAGAAATTGAGGAAGATACAAACAAATGGAAAAACGTTCCATGCTCATGGATTGGAAGAACAAATACTGTGAAATGTCAATGCTACCTAGAGCAATCTACACATTTAATGCAATCCTTATCAAAATACCATCAAATTTTTTCAAAGAAATGGAACAAATGATCCTAAAATTTGTACAAAACCAGAAAAGACCCCGAATAGCCAGAGGAAAGTTGAAAAAGAAAAGCAAAGCTGGTGGCCTCACAATTCTGGCCTTCAAGCTGTATTACAAAGCTGTCATCATCAAGACAGTATGGTACTGGCACAAAAACAGACACATAGATCAATGGAACAGAATCGAGAGCCCAGAAATGGACCCTCAACTCTATGGTCAACAAATCTTTGACAAAGCAGGAGAGAATGTCCAATGGAAAAAAGACAGTCTCTTCAACAAATGGTGTTGGGAAAATTGGACAGCCACATGCAGAAGAATGAATCTGGACCATTTCCTTACACCACACACAAAAATGACAAAAAATGGATGAAAAACCTCAATGTGAGACAGGAGCCCATCAAAATCCTGGAGGAGAACACAGGCAGCAATCTCTTCCACCTCAGCTGCAACAACTTCTTCCCAGGAACATCGCCAAAAGCAAGGCAAGGGAAGCAATGGCAAAAATGAACTATTGGGACTTCATCAAGATAAAAAGCTTCTGCACAGCAAAGGAAACAGTGAACAAAACCGAAAAACAACTGACAGAATGAGAGAAGACATTTGCAAATGACATATCAGATATAGGGCTAGTATCCAAATTCTATAAAGATCTTATGAAACTCAATACCCAAAGTCCAAATAATCCAATCAAGAAATGGGCAGAAGTCATGAACAGACATTTTTCCAAAGAAGACATCCAAATGGCCAACAGACACGTGAAAAAGTGCTCAACGTTGCTCGCATCAGGGAAATCCAAATCAAAACCTCAATGAGATACCACCTCACACCCATCAGAATGGCTAAAATTAACAAGTCAGAGAACGACAGATGTTGGCAAGGATGCGGAGAAAGGGGAACCCTCCTACACTGTTGGTGGGAATGCAAGCTGGTGCAACCACTCTGGGAAACAGTATGGAGGTTCCTCAAAAAGTTGAAAATAGAGCTGCCCTATGACCCAGCAATTGCACTACTCGGTATTTACCCCAAAGATACCAATGTAGTGATCCGAAGGGGTACATGCACCCTGATGTTTCTAGCAGCAATGTCCACAAGAGCCAAACTAGGAAAAGAGCCAAGATGTCCATCAACAGATGAATGGATAAAGAAGATGTGGTATACACACACACACACACACACACACACACACACACACACACACACACACACAATGGAATATTATGTAGCCATCAAAAAAAGAAATCTTGCCTTTTGCAATGACATGGATAGAAGTAGAGGTATTATGCTAAGCGAAGTAAGTCAATCAGAGAAAGACATGTATCATATGATCTCACTGATATGAGGAATTCTTAATCTCAGGAAACAAACTGAGGGTTGCTGGAGTGGTGGGGGGGTGGGAGGGATGGGGTGGCTGGGTGATAGACATTGGGGAGGGTATGTGCTATGGTGAGCACTGTGAATTGTGTAAGACTGATGAATCACAGACTTGTACCTCTGAAACAAATAATACATTACATTTGTAAAAAAAAAAAGAGAGAGAGGGAGAGAGTATAGTAGGAAGGGAAAAATGAAGGGGGGGAAATCAGAAGGGGAGACGAACCATGCGAGACTATGGATTTTGAGAAACAAACTGAGGGTCCTAGAACGGAGGGGGTGGGGGGATGGGTTAGCCTGGTGATGGGTATTAAAGAGGGTACGTACTGCATGGAGCCCTGGGTGTTATACACAAACAGTGAATCATGGAACACTACATCAAAAACTAATGATGTAGTGTATTGTGATTAACATAACATAATAATAATAAAAAAGAAAACAAACTAATGATGTAATGTATGGTGATTAACATAATAAAATAAAATTAAAAAAAAGTTAAACATAAGTTTACCATTAAAAAAAACGAAAAGCTTATAGGTTCAAAATAAATTTGGGATCATACTACATATGATATAATTTTATTTTTGTTCCATTTAGCATTATTGAGATGAGTTTTTCAATTCATTGAACATTGCTCTATGACTTGATTTTTAATGGCAGCATAAATCCTAGTGCATGAATGAATATTTATTTCATCAATTCTTATTTTAGAAATTTTGTTTCCCCATTTTTAATATTATAAACAGTGTTGTTATAACTATCATTGCATGTAACCTTTAAATGTATTACTATTTGCTTGGAATAAATTACTAGAAGTGTGCTAGTTGGATCAAAAATTTAGTATTTTTAAGGATTTGGATACATATTTTTACATTACTCTTTTAGAAAAGTTACACCAATTTACACTGTTAGCTGATATAATGAGAATGCTATTTGCCCTGCATCCTCATGGAGTTTTTTAAATGAACATGTTTCACAAATTAACAGATAAAAAAGTATCTTACTATTTAATATGCATTTTTTTTTGGTTGCTTTGAAGATGAGTATTTCTTCCTAAAGGTAGTGACCATTCTTCTCTTTATTTTTTTTAAGTTGTCCATTTATATTCTGTCTAGTTTTTTCAATAGGCATCTGAATCTTTTTTGTAATCATTTCTAAGAACTTTTTAAATCAAGAATATTGAAACTTCTTCCTTCATATTAAATTTTTCCTATTACTTGTTTTACTTTTAGGATATTATTTTCTTTACATAAATTTCATTTTTATGTAATCATACTTACTATTTCCTGTGGCTTCTGCTTTTGCTCTTATTCCCTCTCCATGCCAAGACGAAATATATTCATATATTTTTTAAGACTTTTTTTGTCGTTCCATATATTATATATATAACTTTTTAATATCCCTGAAATTTATTTTGGAGTATAGTTTCAGATATAGCTCTAATTGTATTTTTCTCCCAAATAGTTTGTATGTTGGCTCTACAGTTTCTGATGAATAATATATATTCTTTCCCCACTAATATGTATTACAACTTAAGATAAAGTATAAGTCATTAGAAAGCAACTCCTATATGCAAGTACAACTCTTTTTATTTGCCCCCATCCTGGAGTAGCATGCGGAGGCAGTGTCTATGTTGCTATCCCAGGGTCATCTCCCCTCATGCCCTATAACATCATAGCCTGTAACATTGATCTCAGATCCCCACAGCACAAAATACCAACAATTTCTTCAACTCTTTTTCCTCCATGTATCTAAATCTGTCAGCTTCTCTGCTGTCACCTTCTATAAACCACTGACATTTCTTGCATAAACTACTAAAAATGCCTCGTAACTGATCTTACACCTCTGTCTCTCTCTCTCCAAATCATTCTCTACATAGTATCTCTATTGCATTATATATATATTAAATACATTTACGTGTGTGTGTGTGTGTGTGTGTGTGTGTCTCAGAGAGTATCTCCTTCTAGGAGAAAAGGAACACATCTGAAAGGAAGTTATATCCCTTCATAATATCACCCAGGGAGAATCCCAGGGAGACCAAGGTGATGAGAGAAGCCCTGTGAAATAGGTTAGGCTTGGGGATGTAAAAGCAGCATGGGTACACAGAATACACATAGACATGCATAAACATATACACATATGTATATATAATTAACATCTTAAAATAATATAACAAATAGGTATTTAAATATGTAAACAACAACTCTTTTAGATTTTAAAAACCTTTTATTATAATAAAATACACATAACAATAAATTGAACAAGTCCTCCTTCTCCACTCCCCACAGACTGAGAGAGATTATATCTTAAGGAAACCAGAAAGACCCCTCAGTTAGTGAAACCTGGGCAGCTACCTTGGCCTTTCTTCCCTGTTCCAGGAACTTCCTGCTACATGCTGGTACAAAAGAATTCAACTCTTTCAAAGAGAAATTATATGAAGGGGTAAACCCAATGTCTAGATGATGAAACTATGAACAATTAGTATGTAGAAAAATTTCTCTGCATGTGAAGAAAACATGCCAGAAATATATTGCCGCAAGGTAGATGAAAATAATAATCTAATTCTAACTTGAATAAGGAAAATATAAGGAGGTAATTGCATCTATGAAGACAGACCAGAAACCATAATACAAGAATTCGGTGGAAGCTATAGCCAACGAGGGGAAACAAGAACCAGAAAACTGGAGGGAAATGGGAAGTGGCAGAATTCAGGAGAGAAACAGATGTAGATGATAGAAGTATTTGAGGGATGAAGGCTAAATTACAAGGACATAAGAGTGAATAAACAGCACAGAAAGTGTAACAAGAATGAGATGAGTTAATGATTAAAAAAAAAAGGCAAAAAGAGGCAGAAAACAAGAAAGAGGTTTCAAAAGAATAGAAAGAAATTTTACTCCTTAGTAGAAAGACAAGAGATTTAATACATACATATTTAAAATTCCTGAAGAAAACCAAGACATGGAACAGAACAAAACTTTTCAAATTATCAATAAAAAAAATTTCTAAAATAAAGGGAAAAAATGAGAATTTATATAAAGAAACACTATAGGAGAACGCAGGAGCTAAGGAGACTGGGGGCCACTAGGGATAAATTGCCCGAATGGGAAGGATAGGGACAGGGGTAAGAGCAAGATTTCTGTGCTCCTCTCTCTTCACATGGTTTTGATTTGGGAACATTTGAATGTATCACCTATTAAAAATATAATAAAATTTTTAAATGCCTGTCACATGGTAAATAAATCCTTTAGATTAGAAGCTATTTTTATAGGCTTCATGGTTTTTTTGTTTGTTTTTTATTTTTATACGAGGAAAGTTCTTTCCAAGCTTGCTTGATCTCTGTAAACTGAGTATGTGGTTGGTCTTGGGCCCTTTCCTTCATTCGCCTGGTGCTTGTTATAATTCACTTAGTTGTTCACCAAATAGTTATTGTCTACTTTGTGTCGGTCATGATTCTAGCCATTCACTACATCAGTGAAAATATAAGCAAGACAAATCTTCCTGTTCATGGAGTTTATATTCTTGTTGCAAGGGAAGGGGAGAAAGAATCATGTATATATCTAAATATATACATATGTGTAAAATGTACAGTATGTTAGATGATGGTAAGTATTCCAGGAAAAAGTAAAACACATAATAGTGTAGGGAGTGGGGGAGGTGTGCAGGTGCTTGCGATTTTGGACAAGGTCATCAGGAAAGTCTGCTGGGGAAAGAGATTCCTCTTTTATTGTAGCCTAAAATAGCCCCTGGCCAGATTTCTGCTATTTTGTAGGTATTTAATTTGGACATTTTAGGCAGAAGGAGGAATTTCCTGGTTTTGTTTTGACTTATTTCCATAAGAAATAAATTTTACTTTTAAAATCTTCTTAAGTGTTTCATGATTCTTATTAGAAATGGTGAATTAAAACTAACAAACCCTCAAACAAATACAATTGTGATTTATCAAGTCCTCCATTCCAGGCTTTTTGGTTCAAGGAGACACCCACATATAAATGACTTTTAGTGCAAATGCATTACTAGGAAAGTTGAATTGGGGTTAAAAAGTTATTAGACAGAGGACGGTGGGGAGAGGTTATGGAAGAGCTGTAATTCTACTAGAAAGCAGTTCCTACAACCTAAGTTGGAGGCTTCTCTCTTTCTCATGAGTAAAAAGAATCTGTGTCCAAAATGTAGAAAATCTCCCACATGTGTTTTCTACACCTGCATTTCCCCCACCACAAGGGGATTCTTCTAATATTTTACTAATTCTATTATTGACTTTGTAAAAACAGGTGGCTTTTACAAATTAAGTTTCTGGTGCTTTTGGAATTTTGAATCTTAAAAAAAATACTTCCACATCTATTTAAATGAGAAGTTGAGGGCAGATGAATTAGTTGTTGCTCATTTTCTGTCAAGAGAAGCTAGAGCTTTCTTTATTTTTATTTATTTATTTATTTTTAATTTAATTTTATTTTATTCAAAGTATTTCATGTATATAATTTGAAAAGTTAAACAATTCTTTAAGGCTTATAATGAGAAATGAAAACCCTGGGCTCCATTCTGTCACAATCTTATTATTATACCCCAGTGGAGACCATTTTCACTATTTTAGCTTTTTGTTTTTGTTTTTACCATTACATTTCTAAATAGCATGCTCAGATTGCTATTTTTTTTACCTTTGAACTTCAGATATCATCCATAGAGTCCTATTGTGAAAGATGAGTATATAGTTCTCTTATGTCTGTTACCACACCCAAAGTTTTTTGTTAAATTATTCAGTGTTTACATTATTATGACTTGTTAATATTATTTATAATTGATACATACATTATACATTGCTTTCCTTGGTCATTGTTTGGTTATTTTTCTTTTTTTTTTGAGTTGGTAAGTGATTCATTTTTTATTTTGCCTTCTTTCTTCTACACCTTTTATTAATTTACCAGCATATTCTCACCAGAAATAGAAATCTCTTCTCAAAGAGTCCAAACAGGGACACCTGGGTGGCTCAGTTGGTTAAGCATCTGCCTTCAGCTCAGGTCATGATCCTGAGGTCCTGGGGATTGAGTCCTGCATCACTGGGCTCCTTGCTCAGTGGGAAGCCTGCTTCTCCCTCTGCCTGCCACCTCCCCCACCCCCTGTGCTGTGTTTTCTTTCTCTCTCTCTGACAAATAAATAAAATCTCAACAACAACAAAAAAAAGTCCAAACATATAAGTAACTTATCAGCTGTATTTATTTTTTGAGACCTTGCTTTTGGGAGTCTTCCATACTCACTCCCCTTCAATTTGGTCTTTTGCTTATTGGCTTTGCAGAAGTGTGGTCCAGAGCTTCCCCCTTCATGTTCATTGTGAAGATTTCCTAAGATTCTTTTGTCTGGATCCCATGTTTTTTGGATTTTGTGTCTTATTCTGGATTTATTCCCTTGATTTGGCAAGGAACATCTTCTAGTAATATAAGAAATAGATGACTGGAGTAAAATTGCTTGAGACTTTTCACCTCTGAAAAATATCTTTATTTTATTCTCACACTTCAGTAATTGTTTGGCTGGGTGTAAAATTCTAGATTGGAAATCACTTCCCAAAAGATTTGTGAAGGCTTTGCTAACTTAGTTCATTGTCTTCTAGTTTCCAGTGTTGCTGTTGAGGTGTCTGATGCTATTTTCAAAACATTTTATTTTGAAATAATTATAGATTCAAAGAAAGTTGAAAAAAGTTCCATGTATGTATCCTTCCTTCAGCTTACCCCAATATTGGAAAATTGATCCATCTTAATGGGAACAACTATATAGCTGTAATATAATATTAAATGAAACTATTTTCATTCCCATATTTTGCAAATTACATTTTGTTTTCTTACTAAAAGTTCTTGGACATACAAGTTTCCTTCTTCAGATATTCTGAAATTTTATGATAATGTATGTTGGCATGAATTTTCTTTTTTCTACATTCAATGTTTTGTGTATTCAATGGGACTTTTCTACTTGGAAATTTCATGTAGTTTCTCATAGTTTCCTTTTCTCCACTTACATTTTATCTGCTCTTTATTTCTTGAATTCTATTGTACACATAAGAGACTTCTTGAAAAATTATCTACTTAAAAACATTCCCCCCTACTTTCCATTTCTTTGCTTTTATAAGAGATTTGCTCAATTTATCTTTTCATCTTTCTATTTAATTTTTGATTCTCTTATAACAATTTATCTATTTATTTATTTATTTAGTAGGCTCCATGCCCAGCATGGAGCCCAACATGGGGCATGAACTTACAATCCTGAGATCAAGACCTCAGCTGAGATCAAGAATTGGAAGTTTAACTGACTGAGCCACCCAGGCACCGTCTCTATAATATTTTAGATTTACATGAATCTTTCTGAATATCATCCTCTTCTTCTTTCAAGAATATATTATCTTTTTAAAAAAATTCTCTGAAGATATTAATTGTATTTATTTTGAAAATCTTTTATATAGGACTCTATCTTTTTTTTTTTTTTTTACTAGAAATTCTATCAGACCCATTATCCTCTCTACCTGCTCCCTTAACTTCAGAGGCAGCTGAGGCTTCTGGTTCCTTGCTGATGTTAGAGAGTATCAGGCCTTGTTTCTTGACTTCTCCTCCCAGAGGCACTTGGCTTTTTCATTTTCTTGTCTGATTCATTTGTTCTTCAGGTTCTAAAATTCTGTGATTTTCTTTGCTTTCATTTCTCATTACTCTCATTACTTTTGTCCTTACAAGTTAATGCTTTAAGCTTTTAAAATGATGCCATTTTGAAGAGTATGAAAGAAAACAAGTATATTTAAACTGTGTGATTTACCAGGGAATTTCTGCTATAATGATTAATAACTAATTATTGCAAATACATAGAAAGTGTTTGATTTTGCGTACACATGGTTATTACAAATCATCTCATTAAATTCTGTTTGTAAAAATACTTTTAGCCAATTACCTAGTATTTCTGGGTAGATAATGACTTTTCTCTTTTATAGGTTTGAAAAAAATTCTTATTTTACTCACTAGTGCTTATGAAATTATTTAAACATAATTTTAGCCAATTATTTTTAAACCTCACTTCATTGGCTAAATTTTTAAATTATTTAAAAATTATTTTAGCTAATTTCTTGGATTTTCTCAGTAGGTGATAGTTTGACTATTTTATTTGTTTGTTTATTTATTTATTTATTTTCAAGATTTATTTATTTATTTGACAGATAGAGTGAGAGAGAGAGAGCACAAGCAGGGGGAGCGTCAGGCAGAGGGAGAAGCAGATTCCCTGTGAAGCAGGGAACCTGATGTGGGGCTGGATCCCAGGAGGCTGAAATCATGACCTGAGCCAAAGGCACATGTTTACTGGACTAAGCCACCCGAGTGTCCCTAATTTGGCTATTTTAAACTTGAAAATTTTTTCTTGTCTTACTTCATTGGCTATCACTTTCAAAAAATATTAATAAAGGTGTGAGCATTCTTTTAGTATTTCTCAACTCAGTTTCTCATATGTACAATTTGGTTATTATTTTTACATAGATATCCTGAATTGTGCTAATGAAACATTTTTCTATTTTAGTTTAATCCTACTTTTTCTAATATTAGAAATAAATCTTTGTTTTTCAAATCCCAAAATTGCATTTACTGTTTTAATCATGTGATTATTCTTCTTTATTCAGTAAAGAGTTATTTCATAGATTCTATTCTTGAATAATATTTGTTTCTAAATTCCTTTTATAGTTAACCTTCCTAGATTGCTTTATTAAGGTAGATGAGTGTTGTTATTTCTGTTATGTGGCTTATTTAAAAATTTAGTAAAGAGTTTACATTTTTTCAGTAAACCCTCAGCTTACTTCCTTGAATACTACACTACTTTCTCATAAGTAAAAGTTTTAAATCACCTTACAGTGTTTTATTTTCTTTTGGCTCCTTCAGCACTGATGTATTTCTTGAGTTTTATGATATGAATAGCCCCTTTCCTATTTTCCAGTGCTGGTTCCTTTTGTCTTATTTATATTTTCTTTTTTTCATTTTGGTCCTAGAACAATTAAGTACAGTTAATTGTGTTCAAGTCCCAATTTATGCCAAAATTTGGGTATACAATCTTCTTATATTACATTTATTTCTATAATTGGCCTTAAATCCTTAAGAGGAAAGTAAGATATGGATGCTATCTTAAATTCATCAAGATACATTTTGAAGGGGGCGAGCAAGATGGCGGAGGAGTAGGAGACCTAGATTTCGTCTGGTCTCAGGAATTCAGCTGAATAGGGATCAAACCATTCTGAACACCTACGAACTCAACAGGAGATCAAAGAGGAGAGTAGCAACAACTATCTGAACAGAGAAGCGACCACTTTCTGGAAGGTAGGCCGTGCGGAGAAGTGAATCTGAGGCGATATTCGGGAGGATAGACGGCGGGGGAGGGGCCTCCGCTGGCCACTTCTGGCAAGTGATAGAGTCGCGGAGCACAAAATCGGAACTGTTAGAAGTCGGCCCCGCTGAGGGACGTCGCTGCAGTGGCTAAGCAGGGGGTGGAATCCTCCCGGGACAGTGTGGTCTCAGGACCCTCGGGGTCACAGAAAGACCGGGGGTGCCTGAGTGCGCCAGAGCTCCCAGGTATCGGAGCGGGGAAGCCGGCTGCAGAGACGGAGCCGAGGCGCGGGCTCTCAGCTCGGGGTTGCCATAAACTGTGATCCACGGCCCAGTCGGGCCACTGCTCCTCCAGCAGGGACCCAACAGGCGGCAGATCCGGGGAGACTCCCCTTCCTTTCCGGGGAGGAGCGGCGCGGGAACGCACCGCAGGGATCTGCTGGGTTTGGAGACTCCACACGGGGTCGGGTGCCAGAGATAGCAACGCTCGGTCACAGGCCAGGTGAGCACGGAGAGCGGCCGGAGACCGGGGACAAGGGAGTGACTGCTTTTCTCTGTGGGCGCACTGAGGAGCGGGGCCCCGAGTTCTCAGCTCCTCCGGGTGGAGATTGGGAGGCCACCATTTTTGCCCTGGTCCTCCAAGGCTGTACAGAGAGCTTGCAGGGAACAAAAGCTCCTGAGATCAAACCCGAGCACCTTGCTTAGCCTGGACTGACAAGGGCGGGGCAATTCAGCCTCCGGCAAAGACATTTGGAAACCACAGCAACAGGCCCCTCCCCCAGAAGATCAGCAGAACAGCCAGCAAGCCAAGACCAAGTTTACTGATCAAGGAGAACAGGAGAACTCCAGCGCTAGGGGAATACTGCACATAGAATTCATGGCTTTTTTTTACCATGATTCATTAGTTCATCAAAGTTAATTTTTGTTAACTGTTTTTTTTTTTCTTTTTCCCTTTTTCAACCACCATCTTATCAATCTCTTTTTAAAAAAAAAAACATTTTTTATTTTTCATTTTTAGAGTCATATTTTATCCCTTCATAGTAGTTACCCTTATTTTTGGCATATATATATAAGTTGTTCTCTCTTTAAAATTTTGAGATACAGTTTCTTCTAACAGATCAAAATATACCCTAAATCACTAGTGTATGGCTCTGTTCTAGTCTCCTGCCTGATCACATTCTCTCCCTTTTTTCTTTTTTTTCTTTTAAATCTTCTTTCTTTTTTCAAACAACTTATCTTATCAAGTCCTTTTATAAAATCTTTTATAATTTTCATCTTTACAGTCATCTTCTATCCCTTCATTGTATCAACCCTTATTTTGTACATATATGTCTTTCTTCCTTTAAAATTTTAGGAGGCACTTTTTTCTAACAGACCAAAATACGCCCAAAATCTAGTGTGTGGCACTGATCTATGCACTAGCCTGATCATATTTGATCACATTCTGCTTTTTTTGTATTGTTCTGTTTTTGTTTTTATCTTTTTTCTTTTTTTTTTTTCTCTTTCTTTTTTCTTTCTTTCCCTTTCTCTTCCCCTGGTTTCAGGTCTTTTCTGATTTGTATACAGTATATTTGCTGGGGACGTTGTAAACCTGTTAGCATTTTGTTCTCTCATTCATCTATTCTCCTCTGGACAAAATGACAAGACGAAAAAAATCACCTCAGCAAAAAGAACAAGAGGTAGTACTGTCAGCCAGGGACCTACTCAATATGGACATTAGTACGATGTCGGACCTAGAGTTCAGAATCGTGACTTTAAAGATACTAGCTGGGCTTGAAAAAAGCGTGGAAGTTATTAGAGAAACCCTTTCTGGAGAAATAAAAGAACCAAAATCTAACCAAGTCGAAATCAAAAAGGTTATTGATGAGGTGCAATCAAAAATGGGGACACTAACTGCTAGGATAAATGAGGCAGAAGAGAGAATCAGTGATATAGAAGACCAAATGATGGAAAATAAAGAGGCTGAGAAAAAGAGGGAGAAACAACTACAGGATCATGAGGGCAGAATTCGAGAGATAAGTGATACGATAAGACGAAACAACATTAGAATAATTGGGATCCCAGAAGAAGAAGAAAGAGAGAGAGGGGCAGAAGGTTTATTGGAGCAAATAATAGCAGAGAACTTCCCTAATGTGAGGAAGGAAACAGGCATCAAAATCCAGGAGGTACAGAGAACCCCTCTCAAAATCAATAATAATAGGTCAACACCTCGACATCTAATAGTAAAACTTACGAGTCTCAGAGACAAAGAGAAAATCCTGAAAGCAGCTCGGGAGAAGAGATATGTAACCTACAATGGTAAAAATATTAGATTGGCAACAGACCTATCCACAGAGACCTGGCAGGCCAGAAAGGACTGGCAAGATATCTTCAGAGCACTAAACGAGAAAAATATGCAGCCAAAAATACTATATCCAGCTAGGCTGTCATTGAAAATAGAAGGAGAGATAAAAAGCTTCCAGAACAAACAAAAACTAAAGGAATTTGCAAACACGAAACCAGCCCTCCACGAAATATTGAAAGGGGTCCTCTAAGCAAAGAGAGAGCCTAAAAGCAGCAAAGATCAGAAAGGAACACAGACAACATACAGTAACAGTCACCTTACAGGCAATACAATGGCACTAAATTCATACCTTTCAATAGTTACCCTGAATGTAAATGGGCCAAATGCCCCAATCAAAAGACACAAGCTATCAGATTGGATTAAAAAACAAGACCCATCCATATGCTGTCTGCAAGAGACTCATTTTAGACCCAAAGACACCCCCAGATTGAAAGTGAGGGGGTGGAAAACCATTTACCATGCTAATGGACACCAAAAGAAAGCTGGGGTGGCAATCCTTATATCAGACAAATTAGATTTTAAAACAAAGACTGTAATAAGAGATGAGGAAGGACACTATATCCTACTTAAAGGGTCTATCCAACAAGAAGATCTAACAATTGTAAATATCTATGCCCCGAACATGGGAGCAGCCAATTATATAAGGCAATTAATAACAAAAGCAAAGAAACACATTGACAACAATACAATAATAGTGGGGGACTTTAACACCCCCCTGACTGAAATGGACAGATCATCTAAGCAAAAGATCAACAAGGAAATAAAGACTTTAAATGACACAAGGGACCAAATGGACTTCACAGACATATTCAGAACATTCCATCCCAAAGCAACGGAATACACATTCTTCTCTAGTGCCCATGCAACATTCTCCAGAATTGATCACATCCTAGGTCACAAATCAGGTCTCAACCGGTACCAAAAGATTGGGATCATTCCCTGCATATTTTCAGACCACAATGCTTTGAAACTAGAACTCAATCACAAGAGGAAAGTCGGAAAGAACTCGAATACATGGAGGCTAAAGAGCATCCTACTAAAGAATGAATGGGTCAACCAGGAAATTAAAGAAGAATTAAAAAAATTCATGGAAACCAATGAAAATGAAAACACAACTGTCCAAAATCTTTGGGATACAGCAAAGGCAGTCCTGAGAGGAAAGTATATAGCAATACAAGCCTTTCTCAAGAAACAAGAAAGGTCTCAAATACACAACCTAACCCTACACCTAAAGGAGCTGGAGAAAGAACAGCAAACAAAGCCTAAACCCAGCAGGAGAAGAGAAAGAATAAAGATCAGAGCAGAAATCAATGAAATAGAAACCAAAAGAACAGTAGAACTGATTAACGAAACTAGGAGCTGGTTCTTTGAAAAAATTAACAAGATTGATAAACCCTGGCCAGACTGATCAAAAAGAAAAGAGAAATGACCCAAATCAACAAAATCATGAATGAAAGAGGAGAGATCACAACCAACACCAAAGAAATACAAACAATTATAAGAACATATTATGAGCAACTCTATGCCAGCAAATTAGATAACCTGGAAGAAATGGGTGCATTCCAGAGATGTATCAACTACCAAAACTGAACCAGGAAGAAATAGAAAACCTGAACAGACCTATAACCACTAAGGAAATTGAAGCAGTCATCAAAAATCTCCCAAGAAAAAAGCCCAGGGCCAGATGGCTTCCCAGGGGAATTCTATCAGACATTTAAAGAAGAATTAATACCTATTCTCCTGAAACTGTTCAAAAAAATAGAAATGGAAGGAAAACTTCCAAATTCATTTTACAAGGCCACCATTACCTTGATCCCAAAACCAGACAAAGACCCCATCAAAAAGGAGAATTACAGACCAATATCCTTGATGAACATGGATGCAAAAATTCTCACCAAAATACTAGCCAATAGGATCCAACGGTACATTAAAAGGATTATTCAGCACGACCAAGTGGGATTTATCCCTGGGCTGCAAGGCTGGTTCAACATCTGCAAATCAATCAACGTGATACAATACATTAACAAAAGAAAGAACAAGAATCATATGATCCTCTCAATAGATGCAGAGAAAGCATTTGACAAAGTACAGCATCCTTTCTTGATCAAAACTCTTCAGAGTATAGGGATAGAGGGTACATACCTCAATATCATAAAAGCCATCTGTGAAAAACCTACAGCGAATATCATTCTCAATGGGGAAAAGCTGAGAGCTTTTCCCCTAAGGTCAGGAATGCGGCAGGGATGTCCACTCTCACCACTGCTATTCAACATAGTATTAGAAGTCCTAGCCACAGCAATCAGACAACAAAAAGAAATCAAAGGCATCCAAATCAGCAAAGAGGAAGTCAAACTCTCACTCTTTGCAGATGATATGATACTTTATGTGGAAAACCCAAAAGACTCCACTCCAAAACTGCTAGAACTCATACAGGAATTCAGTCAAGTAGCAGGCTATAAAATCAATGCACAGAAATCAGTGGCATTCCTATACACCAACAACAAGACAGAAGAGAGACAAATCAAGGAGTCGATCCCATTCACAATTGCACCCAAAACTATAAGATACCTAGGAATAAATTTAACCAAAGAGGCAAAGGATCTGTACTCAGAAAACTATAAAATACTCAGGAAAGAAATTGAAGAAGACACAAAGAAATGGAAAAACGTTCCATGCTCATGGATTGGAAGAACCAACATTGTGAAGATGTCAATGCTACCTAGAGCAATCTACACATTCAATGCAATCCCCATCAAAATACCATCCACTTTTTTCAAAGAAATGGAACAAATAATCCTAAAATTTGTATGGAACCAGAAGAGACCCCGAATAGCCAGAGGAATATTGAAAAAGAAAAGCAAAGCTGGCGGCATCACAATTCCGGACTTCCAGCTCTATTACTAAGCTGTCATCATCAAGACAGTATGGTACTGGCACAAAAACAGACACATAGATCAATGGAACAGAATCGAGAGCCCAGAAATGGACCCTCAACTCTATGGTCAACTTATCTTTGACAAAGCAGGAAAGAATGTCCAATGGAAAAAAGACAGTCTCTTCAACAAATGGTGTTGGGAAAATTGGACAGCCACATGCAGAAGAATGAAACTGGACCATTTCCTTACACCACACACAAAAATAGACTCCAAATGGTTGAAAGACCTAAATGTGAGACAGGAGTCCATCAAAATCCTAAAGGAGAACACAGGTAGCAACCTCTTCGACCTCAGCCGCAGCAACTTCTTCCTAGAAACATCACCAAAGGCACGGGAAGCCAGGGCAAAAATGAACTATTGGGATTTCATCAAGATAAAAAGCTTTTGCACAGCAAAAGAAACAGTCCACAAAACCAAAAGACAACCGACAGAATGGGAGAAAATATTTGCAAATGACATATCAGATAAAGGGCTAGTATCCAAAATCTATAAAGAACTTATCAAACTCAACACCCAAAGAACAAATAATCCAATCAAGAAATGGGCAGAAAACATGAACAGACATTTTTCCAAAGAAGACATCCAAATGGCCAACAGGCACATGAAAAAGTGCTCAACATCGCTCGGCATCAGGGAAATCCAAATCAAAACCTCAATGAGATACCACCTCACACCCGTCAGAATGGCTAAAATTAACAAGTCAGGGAACGACAGATGTTGGCGGGGATGTGGAGAAAGGGGAACCCTCCTACACTGTTGGTGGGAATGCAAGCTGGTGCAACCCCTCTGGAAAACAGTATGGAGGTTCCTCAAACAGTTGAAATTAGAGCTACCATTCGATCCAGCAATTGCACTCCTGGGTATTTACCCCAAAGATACAAATGTAGGGACCCGAAGGGGTACGTGCACCCCAATGTTTATAGCAGTAATGTCCACAATAGCCAAACTGTGGAAAGAGCCAAGATGTCCATCGACAGATGAACGGATAAAGAAGAAGTGGTATAAATACACAATGGAATATTATGCAGCCATCAAAAGGAATGAGATTTTGCCATTTGCAACGACGTGGATGGAACTGGAGGGTGTTATGCTTAGTGAAATAAGTCAATCAGACAAAGACATGTATCATATGACCTCACTGATATGAGGAATTCTTAATCTCAGGAACAAACCGAGGGTTGCTGGAGTGGTCGGGGGTGGGAGGGATGGGGTGGCTGGGTGATAGACATTGGGGAGGGTATGTGCTATGGCAAGCGCTGTGAATTGTGCAAGACTGTTGAATCACAGATCTGTACTTCTTAAACAAATAACGCAACATATTTTAAGAAAAAAGAAAAAGAAGAAGATAGCAGGAGAGGAAGAATGAAGGGGAGTAAGTCAGAGGGGGAGATGAACCAGGAGAGATGATGGACTCTGAAAAACAAACTGAGGGTTCTAGAGGGGAGGGGGGGAGGGGGATGGGTTAGCCTGGTGATGGGTATTAAAGAGGGCACATTCTGCATGGAGCACTGGGTGTTATGAACAAACAATGAATCATGGAACACTACACCAAAACAAATGATGTAATATATGGTGATTAACATAACAATAAAAAATTTAAAAAAAAAGATACATTTTGAAGAAGTTAGAAAATTACACTGTACATTTGAGAAGCAGTCACACCAAACTTAAGAATTGTAATGACTATGTATTTTATAAGAAATTGGAAAATGGCAAATGATATTCATCTATTATCAATATTCTGACAAATATACTCAAATTTTCATTTACTATCTGAATAACAGGTCAATAAAGACATATAGTTTTTTTATACTGTAGTTCTTTAGATAGTTTTTCATCTCACTCTAGTCCTATTTATAACACTAAAAATATCAGAAAATAGCAGAAAAGAACTTTTATGTTTTGAAGATATTACTCCTTTCTTGGAAGACTCTTACTCTATTCATATATCCTAATACTCTCTTATGCAAAAAGGATTATTTTCCTTGAGGAAAAAATGTGGCCAGCTTACTGATTTTTTTTTTTTTTTGTAGAGATACATTACAGCTGATTTGCTACCATTTCTTGGACCTACCTCCTGCATGAGGATATGGTGAATAATGGCAGATAATTAGAAAATTCTACAGTTTTGTTAAATACTTAATTTTCATTTTTTCCTTTAAATTGAAGGAATGATTACTGAACAGCTATGTGACACTTTTTTTTTATTATTATTTCAAAATTGGTTAGAGAAGTGTATAAGATATGCATCAGACTTAGGTATTTATTTCTACTTGCTATATCCCTGGTATATTAACACACAGATAATCATCAATTGATGTGCAGGAATTGTAAGGAAACAATAAAAAG
Source organism: Eumetopias jubatus (assembly GCF_037043125.1). Classification (NCBI taxonomy): domain Eukaryota; kingdom Metazoa; phylum Chordata; class Mammalia; order Carnivora; family Otariidae; genus Eumetopias; species Eumetopias jubatus. Next base: position 119,626,327 of record NW_028274808.1, on the reverse strand, counting down.
AAATTCTGTCCCTCATTAGTCATACGAAAATGTTCATGTTGCTGTACTAGGAACCAGTGGACAGATCTGGAGTCTGACAGTTGTACAATAGAACACATATTCATGATTCATTCTGCTTTAGTCTATGATAGGTTCTGTCTCTGGGCTCTCTTTATATTCTGTAAATAGCTCAAATGAGAAAATAGACAAGATATAAGGAAGATAGAAAAAAAATACACAGGCCAGAAACTGCTTTGTTCTACATGCATTTTATCTTTCAATAGGAAAATAAATATTCGAGACCTCTTTAAATAGAAACATTCAGTCTGAAGCATTTCTTTTCTTTTCATTCCCTTCTTTGCTTTTGAGTGATGATGAGTTTCCACGATATGTAGAAGTTAGGGCTGGACTGGAGAACATAGAGGCAGTGAGAAGACTGGAAGTCAACCTAGTATTTCTGAGAAGGCTTTGGAAATCTTGGCATATTACAGAAGGCATAAGAGAGCCAGTGAGCATTAAATACACTCCTGTATTTAGTGAAACTGTTACTGCCACAGAGTAGGATACTTCAACCACCCCAAATCTCATGTTCTCAAAGTACCAGTATATCCTTATCAACTTTGAGTATACAACGTGATCAATAGTATGTTAAATTACTATGCTGTTCTCTGGATTAAAAAGGCACAGGTCTACCCAGTCTTTTCCAGTCTTCCACAAAACTAAAGAAAACATGGAAAAAGCTGATAACTCATAGAACTTAAAAACACAAACAATAAGCAACTTATTGTTGGAAGCTATGCAAAGTTTTCCTTTCCTTATAGGCAAATAGAACTAAAGTTAAGAAAACCCAATCAAGCTTGACACTATAACACACTTAAATTTAGCCTTGCTTCTTAAAAAAAGCAGAAAAACAATTTATAACTTTCCCACTATGTCAATGGACTTAGAAATTAAAGGTCTGAGCCAACCAAAAGAAAGTATTATTCCTTCTCTACTCTGCTAAATATTTTTTGCCTCTGCCCCTTGGTTTTTTCCACCTTCCTTTTCTCTACTAACACTGACACCATTATCCAGAGAAAGTGACTTTCTGAAAACCACCAGGTAGGAAACAGAGACTAATGTAGTAGGTTATGTTCCCAGCAAAATCAGTGAAAATAAATCCATACTTATACTCACCTTGGGAAACATTAAAACAAGAAAGATAAAGAAAAATATTGTAAAATATCTAAGTAAACAAAAGCAAAGAGTTACCTACAGAGGAATAAAACTGAAGCTAGTTTCTTCTGACAAACAGCAGTAGACAGTTGTGGCAGAGAATTTACTGCCCAACAAATATCTACGTCCCTCTGTATGTTTTCTAATCCTCTTATAATTAGGCACAGGCATGTAATTGGGCTCTGAGTAAAAATGGCAAAAGTCCCCTCTGGGTTGAAAATTTCACAAGCTTGATTTCATCTCACAAAGGGTTCAGTAGGCCCACAGATCCAGCTAAGGAGATCTCAGATTCTCAACTGTTTATTCAGTTGGTATAAACATTTTTGGACACTGAAAAATCCCTACATTGCTTCCATATGTTTGGAGTAAGAGCTATTATGATAGGAAGATGGGACAAGAGAAACTCCTGGACCTGCCCCTTACCTCCAAAATAGTAAAACAAAAGGTTATCATATTCCTTGATGTCCTTTTTATGGCTTCTTTACAAGTCAGACTTTAGGTAGAAGGTGAGAGCAGAAGCTTCAAGGCCTCTTGAGGCATAGAATTAGAAGTCTCACAGCATCGGTTCTGTGACATTTTCCTGGTCAAAGCAAATTACAAGGCCAGTTCTGATTCAAGGAGGGGAGAAATACATGCTACTTCACATGAAGAATGGCAAGATCCCATTGCCAAGAAGTGTTGTATAGTGATATGAAGAATTATTGCAACCATGTTTTCAAGAAATCTACCCCATCACAGGAATTGGATGATGAGAAGCATTTCATTTTCACCTGACATGAATAGAAGTGTACCTTCACTGTCAAGATTATGTTTTTTCAAATCTCCATACTCACACAGTCTAGTGGAATGTTTATTGCTGGGAAAAGCAGTCTCACACACTCAGTCTTTCAACTTCCATTCACCAGGTAAGAATGGGCCTTGGGCTTGGAACACTTCCTTACCAAGAGACAAATAATCCACACAGCCTGTACCATTCTTATCACCTTGTGTGGGAATCTCTTTCCCTGTTTCAGGATCAAATAATACTCTTTTGTCTATGTTGATGTATATGAGACATATGGCACTTGGCCAACCCCACTGTTATATCTGTCCTCTGCAGGGAGGAGACAAAATCTTTCTACTATGGTATAAGAGGGCTACAGTAGGCAAATTGCTCTGTATCAGCCATAGGAAAAGACCAAAAGCCATAAGGAGAATGATAGCCATGATAGAAAGCTGATCTTTGTTCTCTATAAATTTAAGCATTGTTCCACCCATTGCTTGACTGCACCGTTCTTCTTGGTGACTCTGATACCAAGATGCAATGGGCAGAAGGGTTTATAGCTGATGCATGGTAATCTGTTCTAACACTGATCATCTGAACATCTTTTAGAACATCATGCCACAGAGCACTGTACTGATGACATCATGCAGATTGAACTGTTGAGAAATAACAAGTGTACTAGATTCCTTAGATGATACATATGTGCTAGGATTTGAGAGAGAAATCCTATTCAGGGACCTATTAGGCCAATAAATTTTGAGAGTGCAAAGGTCTTAGGCATTTTGTGATATCTCTTCCCAAATGGAAGGGAAGATGTGCTTTTCACTGCCTACCATTAATAAAGTAGTATAACGCTTGTCAGACTCTCCTGGAGGGCTTTTGGGAGTGATGCTCTGATCCGTTTTTTGAGTAACCCATAGCTCAGCATGTTTTGACTGGGAACAAAGCAAAAGAAGACTACAACAGGATCAGGCTATTGCAAGCTTCCCTATCATCCATCAAATTCAATGGTGTTCCAATTATCAATAATAAATAAGGATTACATATAAAACCTATGTTAATCTACATTAAAAGATGAATAGAAAGTTTCCTAGGACTTGAAGGAAAAGTCTTTTGCTGATAACAATTTCATTTTGAGAAGCAATTCCTGACTTTTTGAGACTGGGTAGAGACTGTTAGATCACTGGACACCAAGACACAAGGTAACCTGAGATATCCACCATGCATTAAGTATTATTAATTTATCCTTAATATTGTGAAGGACCAATCACTATGATTTATTGAGTGATTGGGTCCAGAGTTATGGTGTATATTAGACTCAAAGATATTGAAGGAACAAGAAAATTGCATGGTCACGTGGCTCAAGCTCTCATGACACCTACTCATGCTGCATTGTCACAATTCTTTCCACCCACACCTATAGCCTCATGGAGACTTTTCTTGTGAATAGCTAACACATAAAGAAAAAACACCTCCAGCCTTGTTTTTAAAGAGTTCTGCAGGCTAAGCTGGCACCAACTGGGAATGATCTATTGCTACGTTACATGCACACCCAGCAGAGGCGATGGCCTAGAGAAGGAGAAAAAGAGGCTATATGTGTGTGTGTGTATATATATATATATATATATATATATATATATATATATATATAAAATTTTCCATTTTGCTTGGAAGGAGACATGGCCTGAGGATCTTACTCATAGGTGGCAACTAATGGCTTGGCTTGTTCTTCTGGAAAGAACAGGGCTGGATGATTGATGGTGAGGGGCTCTGGAGAAGATGTATGTGGATGGACTTCTTGTAACACATACTGAGTGGGATCATATTGTGTCTCATGTGATTTCTCTGTATATAGCCACTGTAGAGGAGGCTTTCAAAAATCATTAAACTTGCTGGCTCATCTTATGAATGCTGGCTTCTTTCCCCAGATATCTAATAACTATGCATAGAATAGCTATGGTGGCAGGGATGGAAACTCTACATGGATTCAGCAACATGGCCTTCCCCTCACCAAGGCTGATAAGGCTAAGACCCCTGCTGCCTGCCCTACTTACCAATAGCAGAGTCCAATTCTAGGGACCTGATACGGTTCCGTTTCCCAGGAAGATCGGTTAACCTTCTAGTGGTAGGTTAATACACTGCCCCTTTCCATCATGGAGAAAGCAGTGATTTGTCCTCACTGGAATAGATACTTATTCTGGATTTGGATATTCTTTCCTTACTCACAATACTACTACTGCAAGCAACAACAACTGAGAATCTAGAGACAGCCTTATTTAACATGATGATATTCCACACATTGCTTCTGACCAAGGAACTGATTTCACCGTAGGTTTTGTAGCAGTGAGTTCTTTATTCCCATGGTAGAATGTTTCTAGTAGAAGATGTAACAGTGGTCCCATCAAACTAGAAGTTCAGACCACTGCCTAGGTATGCGGGGCCTTTTAAACCACAGAATACACAGATAGAGAAGGAATTCAGATGATCAGTTCCGGTTACAAAGGAGACAATTAGGTTGCTTTTACAAATGGGAACAGTTGCTATTATTTTTACAACTTAGGAATGAACTGAAATAGCTCTCAGTAATTTTAGGTCGGATAGTAAATTTCAGTGGAAGAACAGAGCAGCGCAATAAAGGCAGGAACACTAAGGATTCAGACATTTCAGGAACTAAGATTTAGATTATCCCCCAGTGAAAAATACCAAACAGCAGGGACTCTGCTGAGGGTAAGGGGAACACAATGACAGGAGGAATAAGAAACTAGTGAATATGGTCTTAGAACTAGATACAGACTCAAGAATTATAGCAGCTATGTATATATCCTTAAGGTATATATTACTCAATGACTATCCCCCTTCTCCTTCCTTCTCCTTATTATTTTGTAGGAGATGTGATATTGGCATTTTAATTCATGGCTCCTTAGGTAACCATGTCTAGACCTGGGTGGTAAGGACTGATAAGGACTGGTTATCTTGCTCAGTTTCTACTTTTTTTTTTTCCTGACTGACCAACTAGTTAAATATATAAAAATAAAACTGTTATAAATCTGTTTAAAAACTGAACAAAACCAACAAGAACTATTCTCAAAACAAAAACAGATATTATATAAAGAAAAGATGAAATAATGATTACCTGGATTTAATAGATTAAAACTAACACAGATCAAGAGGACGTTGGTGGATAAACCATCTGGGCATGTGTAGTCAGACAGGAATTTAACACATTTGATGGAGGAAGGCAATATACAAATTATATCATTTTGCTCTTAGCTGCAATTTTAATTACAATACAAGTTTAATTCAGGTTTTCAAGGTCTTAAAGGTTAATAAGTAAAGAATGGAAATATGATATATACCTTACAGAAGCAGAACAAGGAGGCAAAGAAAATATATTTGTATACAAGGAAAATAGCAACAAAAATAACATCAAAGCAGCATTGAAAACATGTATAAAAATATACCAGATGTAAGTAAGTCAAGATAAATCACTTATTTTCAAAAAGATAAATGAATTAAGCCAGCATGTGAAAGTAAAAGAAAAAAAACACTTCAGTTTGGGTCAAAAGCAAATATATTGAAGCACACATAAATATTTATTAAATAAGTAAAAATAAAAATAAACCAGAAGTTAAAGCAGTGTCCTGAGACCAAGATTTTATATAAAAAGCAGTCAGTGGAGCACCTGGGTGGCTCAATCAGTTAAATATCTGACTCTTGATTTTGGCTTAGGTCATGATCTCAGTGTCATGAGATGGAGCCCTGTGTCTGGCTCCACGCTGGACGTGGAACCTGCTTAATTCTCTCTCTTTTTCTCTCCATCTGCATCCCCCTCCCCCAGCTCGCACTCTCTCTCTCTCTCTCAAAAAAAAAAAAAAAAAAAAAAAAAGCATTTAGTAGTTCTCCACAATCACAGTTCTGTCCTCAGCAATATCTGCAGTTCCTGGTCTAGAGGCCTTCTACTTTACCCTCTCCTGAGGTTAACCCTTCATTGTTTACTGGAGGCCTGGTGGGAAATTAAAAGGTGGGCGGAAGGGAGAAACCAGGGCATTTACTGGGTGTGGGAGTAGTTGCCTAATGCATGAAGTGAAGGAAAAGATTTTCAAAGCCACCTGTTGTTTCCTACCCTGACTTTTAAACAGTCCTCCACTTTAACTCCACCTTTGGCATCACCTCCTGAGCTACGTTCAGTTGCTATTCTTAAGCCTTTCCGGGCTTTTGCAGCTTAATAATGGTGCTTTTCTATTTTCCCCACTGCTTATTTAGGATTCAGTTGATTTAGGATTACTGTATCAATTTCCACTGTCCATGGCTTTCCTGCTTCCAAAGTGCTGATACTAGTCTCCTCTCCTAATCCTGTTGCCTTGGTGGGCTGCATTTTTCCTCTCTCCTTTTTATCCCTTCACTCATATTTATTTAATGTTGTGAGGAGTGAGATGGGGAGTACGATGACAGGAATTCAGTGGAAATTCATGAGTTCAGGTGGCCATCTTTAGCCAGAAGAACACTTTTTCTATTGAGTTGTTCTTTCTTTATGTTTCTGACTCTTACTTTTTTAAAGATTTATTTACTTCTTTTTTGAGAGAGAGAGAGAGAGAGAGCATAAGCAGAGGGGAGGGCCAAAGGGAGAGGGAGAGAGAGCATCTCAAGCAAACTCCCCCTGAGCGTGGAGCCCGATGCAGGGCTTGATCTCACTACCCTGAGATCATGACTTGAGCCAAAATCAAGAGTTGGATGCTTAACCTACTGAGCCACCCAGGCACCCCTGTTTTTGACTTTTAAAAACTCTATAGATTCTGAATATTAATCTTTTGTCTAGTATAAATGGCTAGCTATAATTCAGGCATTCTATAATTAAAGAAGGGAGGAATGGAAATTCGTGACACCTAGCTGTCACTGCCAGAGTCTAGTCCCCTTGATTCCCACATATCCAGCCACACTCTGCTTTCCACACCTAGAACACATTCAAGTCTCCCAGAGAAAACAACCCAAGTCCTATACTTCGATTGTGTCCAGATCAAAATATTGCTACTGTGACCCTGTGACTTATGACCTGACTAATGTGTTATCTGTGGCCCTCCTAACACCTGACATACAATGGTGAGTTTGAACTAGTTAACTGAAAATAATTGTTCCATGAAAGAGAAAGAGCAGGAAACACACAGCAGTCCCTGCACCATAGCCATAAAGAAATCTTACTGGGAAGGACCTGCACTGACTCCCTGCTCTGGTCATGGAGAAATTTCCTCCTTTTGACATTGATCGTGCCCCCTGGGCAGAACTCTCAAGCCCATTATTCTGTGTGGCCTTTGGATGTGCCCTCTGAGGGCAAACATTGCTCCATTATCTTTTGTAGCTACATCAGAAGTAGTACTGGAAGTTGAACGGCTGTCACCGCCTGCTTCCTGCTGATTTGGTTTGGCTCTAGGGGATTATTTCAGAAGATAAACTGTCACATGCTTTTTAGGGTCAAGCATATGATTTTTTTTGTAATATAATTGCACTTTCTGACTTAGTAAGGTCCTAGATTATGTGTTCAAAGATGTCCTTTAGGAAAACTAAGACTTCCAACTTTCCTCTTCTATATATTGCCTTTTGCCTTGTGTTTCATTTTCTACCTCAGTTTTATTTGGACCACCTTGATGCCTTGTGCAAACTTAGGCTTTGGTGGCCATACAACACTCTTCAATTGATTTTTAGTGCTGGTACCTCCCACTGCATCTCATTGTTTGATTAAAAAAAACTCCTAATTTGAGGTTTTGAAGGCTGAGACTTTTTCTCAAACTATGTTTGTGTTTTCAGAGTTACTTCTTATAATTAGCCTGAGTAGAAATTTGTCGAAGGTAAAAAGAAGCTTCCAACACATACCAATAAGTTCTGCCAAAATCACAGAACTATGTGGACATATAGTCCACCTTTCAACCTATAGAAGATAACAATAAATTTATCATAGCACAATAAATATGAACTTTCCATCATACAATATCATTGCCATCACTACCTACTAATTAATAGCTAATCTAATGCTTTTAGGCTTGCATTTTGACATCACTATAGTCTCAGGTACTTATTTTGTGATACTTGAGGTAGAGGCTAAGTAGCTATAACTAAGACAACCTAAAATCCAGTAGTTTATACATGTGACTTGAGGGTGGCAGAGCTGACGATAGCTGAACTGCTTACCTCGGGACTACTGCAACTGAGTCTAAAGTTTTCATCTTCTCCCAGCCAGTAGAGTACATTGAAAGGCTGATCGGTATGTGGCACATATCTCTTCTACTTTCATTCCATTGGCCAGAACTTAGTTAAATGTCCTCATCAACTTGCAGGGAAGACTTTGGAAATGTCAAGTCTAGATGGACATCCATCTACCCGGGAGACATAAGGAGGTATGTCTTTAAATTATTATTCAATAAAGGGTGTATAGGTATTTTTGACAATTAGTCTCTGCCAATTGGAGGCTCAGCCGTTTGCAAATCACCAATGACCTTCTACCCTTCTCACTCATCTGTCTTTGGGAGAGCAACATCAGTAATTAATGATTTAGAGATGAAGAACTGGACATGCACAGTTCTGCCTCTTCCTTCCCCCTTTTTGTTAGTGCCCTTTCTGTAAAAATAATGTGTGCTCAATTGCTCCCAGATATGTGATCAGCTTAGTGGTAAAGAATCTGCCCTTGCAAGGTAGCCCTGCAGTGATGTCTAATGATACCAGTGTGACTTGGTATGAGTGTCTATTAATGGGATTCATTAGCCTACATGTCCACAGAAAAAGGTCATTTTCCCTAATACCAGCTTTGATAATTTAGTCTCCATTTGTCTGACTCTATTTCTGAATTGGTTCAGAACATAGATAGAGAAGAAAGTTGGTATTAACTGGGCAATCTTGAACCTTATTTAACAGGTTGGTCCAAATAGAGCAGAACTAAAATGTTCTTCCCAAACAACTACAATAACAAAACATATTGGTCCATATAATTAAATTATTATTATTATTATTAGTTTAGGGGACTGTACTTATCTTTCAATGTATAATTGCTTTCTTGTTTTTGCTTACTTTTTAAACTTGAATTCTATTTTGTTTTATGGTCATAACTCCACTCTTGCTTTCTTTATCTTAGAATTTTCATGGTATATTCAATCATTCTTTGTCATGTTGTTTTAAATAAACCTCTTATAAATTATATAAAAATGGATTTCCACCAAGTTGATGTGTGCTTATTGACTTACTGAAAATTATCGTCATATTTTTATGTTTACTTTTACCTGATATTTTTTTACTCCTCTCTTATTTTTTGTTGGGTTTATAAACTTTTTTTTTCTTCCAACCTTGGGGTTTTGTAGGTTGGTACTCTATTTCTATTCTAAAAGTTAACTTAAAATTTTCAACATTTTTATTGTATCACAAACATATAGAAAAATGCACAAATCATATTTTACTATACAATTAATTTTTATGAAGTACCTTACTACTTATAGCTGTATAATCAGCATATAGATCAAGAAACAGAATATTATCCCAGAAAACTTCTTCATACCCCATTACAGTTGCTATCCATCCCCACCCCACACTCAGTATATGACTGTCCTGACTTCTACCACCTCCATGTTTGTTTGTTTTGGGACTTAATGCCTCCTTTCTTTTTGTTGCAGTCTCTTACTTGTAAAACATTTTGCTGATCTTTGTGGGTATATATTTATATTCATTCTAGTTTTAAGTACCATTTCCTTGTTACATGGATAGCATTTACATGGATTACATTAAATGAGGTTTAGAATCTGTTTCATATGTTCATCGACCATGGAATTTTGTGAAAAACCCATTTTTTTGTCTTTGCCCATTTTTCTGTCAGATTTTGTCATTTCCTCATTGACTAATTTGATGTTCTTTATATATGATGTTCTATATATATACTAATTTGATGTTCTTTATAAAGATATATATATATCTTTATATATATATTTTAGATATCAGTTTTTGTTGGTTATATGTATTAGACATATTTCATTTCAGTTATTTCATTTTTCTATTTATGCTATCTTTTGATGAGCAAAAATTCTTAAATTTAATATGGTTGAATTTCTCAGTCCTTCCCTCTATGACCTCCACTTTGTTATAGATTGAATTGTGTCTCCCAACCACCCCAAATTCATATGTTGAAGGCCTATTCCTTAATGTGATGGTATTTTAAGATGGAGCCTTTGGTAGCTAATTAGGTTTAGATGAGTTACAAGGATGGAGCGCTCATGATGGGATTAGTGCCCTTATAAAAGGAAACATCATAGAACTAATTCTCTCTCTCTATCTCTCTATCTCTCTGTTTCTCTCTTTCTGCCATGTGAGGTCCCAGCAAGATGATTACTGTTTGCAAGCCAGGACAAGAGCGTTCACCAGAACCTGACAATTTTGGCCCCCAAATCTTGGACTTTTAGTCTCCAGAACTGTGAAAAAATTAGTTTCTGTTGTTTAAACTACTCAGTATATGGCATTTTGTTATGGAAGCCCAAGAAGACAAATACAAGTTCTTGGGTCTTGTTAAAGAAAGTCTTTCATATCCTAAATTCATACAGATAATCATCTATATTTTCTTCTAAATATTATGGATTTTTTTTCATTTAAATTAAGCTGAAGAAATCTAGGAGTTTCAGGCTTTCTGGGATTATAGCAGCAACCTACATTGGAATCACCTGAAACTTCCTGCTAAAATCCACGTATAGTAAAAATAGATCAAATTAAAACTCTCACAACTTCTATAGTGTAACTGGGAGACTGAGACAACTACAAGCTTCAGTTTGCATGTAGTTAGGAAAAACACACAAGACAAAGTTGTTGCCAGAACCACTAATATTGCATAGAATCCAGAAAAATGTTCACAGAAAATTATGAAGTACAGAGGCATATTAGGAGTGTCAGAGGCCAGGAAACATCAATATAGGTGTTTACCTTCAGAAGGAAAGAGTTCCACCCTAAGGAAACTGCTGAGAAAAATGCGTGATAGATTGGTTCAGAAGACTCAATGGAGGAGTTGAATGGAACAGGTTTCTAAGTGCATGAGACTGGAATCAGCAGTCCTAGGAAGGAACCAATTCTTGGGTAGAAAGAGAAACAACCTAGAAATTGGAGGTGTCCTTTGAAAGCAGCAACCAGTGATTAAAAATGTAAGTAGCCTTTCTAGAATATGATTGGAATGAAGAACCGGAGAAAGCCTGGCCACAAAAATCACCACATAATATAACAACTCCTCTTAGTTGTAGCAACGGAAGAGGAAAGCCTCAAGCTGAGAAATCAGAAAAGCCACTTCAATCACCTGCTGTACTTCATTCCATAGAATCCCCTTTCTAACTAAAATGCCAGAAATACCCAACATCTTTAAAAATAAAAAACAAAAAGCCAAAACTTAGGTACAAAACCTATAGAGATACTATAAGAAAACAGTAGATAATGAAATTCAAAATTGTTCTGCAAATAAAAGTACACGAGAGAAATGCTGACACAAAATACAGGAGAATTGAAAAAAAATAAAATATAGAAATAAAAATGTAACATTCAAAAATACAGAAAACCATTATGAAGGAGAAATGCAAAAAAATCAGAAGGGCTGAAATAGCAAGAAGACATAAAAGAATATGTGAGAGAACCAGAAAAAAATTTTATAAAGGACAAAATCATCTCAGAAATTAAGATAAATTATTGACACACAAAGATGAATGAATATAACTATATAATAAAGGGACATAGATGATAGACATGAGGAAGGTCAAGAAAACTACACAGATATAAGGAAAGAGACAAAAAGAATCTGAGAAAAATCGAGAGGTATAGAAGAGAGGCAAAGTAAGTCTAATAAACATGTAAATGAAAACCCTAAAGAAGAAAAAACTGGAGCAGAACTAGTATTTTAAAATGTAATTCAAGAGAATTCTCTTGAAATTACAGAAGACTGAATCTACACGTTGAATTGTCAACTTGGAGCATATCCTAGCATTAATTAAACACTAAAGATAAACTTCTCTGGATTTCTGACAAAAGGACCAATTTCTTTCAAAGGAAATCAAAGCAGGTTGGCATCTGACCTTTTAGCAGCAATATTTTACCAGAAAAGAGTAGAGGAACATTCTATAAAATGTGCAAGGAAATAATGAGCTAATGATATAATATGTAGCCGAACAATCCTCCCAGGTTCAAGACTGGAGAAAAACTATTTTGAACGTGCAGAATCTAAGGAAGTACCACACCAGTGAGTTTTTCCTGAGAAATCTGCCAGAATGATAATTGGGGGAAAAAAAAAGTGGTATTGAACACTAAATATAATTAATGGTCTAAAACAATTACTCGTATAAGGGGTGAAGAATTGTGTTAGTATTAATTGCTTGGATGATGTAGAAATAACAACTTATGAAGAAAAGAGAGAATATTTAGATGATGGCTACAGTGTAGGTTAATTTTATGTGCCAACTTGGCTGGGCCACAGTGCACAGATATTTGGTCAAACATTGACTCTGGATGTTTCTGTGAAGGTGTTTTTTTGGACGAGATTAACATTTAAATGATAGACTTTAAGAAAAGCAGATTAGCCTCTATAATGAGGGTGGACCTCATCCAATCAGATCAAAGTCTTAACAGTACAAAGACTTACCTCCCCTAAGCAAGAAGTTATTCTGCCAGCTGACTGCCTTTGAACTCAAACTGCGACTCTTCTGAGTCTCTACCCTTCTGGCCTTCCCCATCATATTTTGGACTCACCAACTCTCCACAACTGCATGAACCAATTCCTTAAAATATCTTTTTCTTTCTTCATATCCTGTTGGTTCTGTTTCCTTGGAGAACCAAGACTAATACAGGGATATAGATGATCATTTTCCTATTTTTTAAAAAAATTTTAAGTATGTTTGAACATTTTAATAATAAAATATTTTTAAAATTCAACGTTTTAAAGCATCTTCTATCTTTGTTATTGAATAACCCATCTTTTCCCCATTGATTTACAATGCCAGCTTGGTTCATGAACCAAATTTATGTATGTTTTCATGACCCTCTCTTTTCCTAGGCTCTTTATTCTATTCTTTGATTTATTCATTTGCTCTGTTCCAATATTACACCGTCTTATGCAACCAAATTTGAAAATGAGCCCTGATATCTGGAAAGAGAAGCCTCTTCAGATCATTTTTCCTTTTTTTTTTTAATAAGCTTTTTGGTTATTCTTGGATATTTGCTCTTCAACATTAATTTTAATATTTCATTTTCAAGTTTTGTATAAACCTTGTTGAAATTTTAACTGTATTTTTAGGTCAATTTGGAAAGAGCTGACATCTTTTAAGATGTCCATTTTCAATCCTAGTGTATGTCCTGCATTGCATTTTTATAGTGCCTTATATAATGTGCTTTAATAAAGTTTTATCATTTTCTTTATGACAAGCATGAACATGTTTTTGGTAGATTTATTTTGGATTACTTTTTATTTTGTGTTATTTTAAAAATGTCATCTTTTAAAAATTATATTTTCTGAATGATTTTTTAAAGTTATATAAAAATGTAATTGGATTGTGTATATTGATTTAATATCTAGGCAACTTATTAATAATACCTCTTTTTTATTCTAACATTTTCTTAGGTTTCTTTTGGGGTTTTACATCACTAGTTATATCTTTTGAAAGTACTGTAAGTTTTATACTTTTCTTCTGTTTCTCTTTCTAGCTAGGACCTCAAGTACCATCATGAAAAGAGTGGTGATATACTTAATGTATTCCTAATATTTTTTAAAAAGTCTTTGTTATTTAAATTATTATTAATCATGATTTTTGTAGATGTTTTATAAATATACATTTTAAATTAAGAAGCTTTTTTTCCTCATTCCTTGTTTACTCAGAGTTTCTATCATGAGTATAGGATGAATTTCATCAAAATTCTTTTCCTGTGTCTGTTGAGCTTGCCAAATGTGTCTCTTCTAATTTGTTGATATGTGAATTAAATTAATCAATTTTTCTAATATTAGTAAAATTCTTGGATAAATCTAAATTGATCATGATATATTTTCCTTTATAGTGTTCAATTTGGTTTAGAATATTTTGCTTAGGATTTTTGTATATATATTCACCAAAGTCAACAGCCTGTAATTTCCCTCTGTTGTATTTGGCTTTTCAATTTTGGATATCAGTTAAAAAAGGTTGAGGCATTTTCCTCTTTTTCTAGTTTCTGGGAAAATTTTCTTAAGATTGGGATTATCCCGTTCCTGAAATATTTGGTATAATTTTTTAAAAAACTTGTCTGGGCCTGGTGTTTTCTTTGTGAAAACATTTCAATTACTCAGTTTTTTAACATGGTTACAAACCAATTCTGACTTTCTACCTATTCTTTAATCAGCTTAAACATTTACTTTTATTGATAGAGGGAACAGAATATTTTGCCTGAGTACAAAACTAGGCAAAACTGTAGTCTTAATATTCAGGATATTGATTTTTCATGATGAGAGTAGTACTGGAAGGGAACATGGAGGGAATTCGCTAGTGTAGATAATGTTCTCTTTTTTGATTTGGGTGCTGGTTGCAGAGCTGATGCAATCTGTGGAAATTCACTGTACACTTATGAGCTATGCACTTTTATGTTTACATATTACACTTAATTTTACATTTAAAATATATTTAATTTGACAGTCTAGTCAAAGAAAAATAAATAATTACAAAGTGAGATTGGCTTCAAGACATGTAAGAATTATTAATTGATAAGATTTGTATTATTATAACATCACTTTAATAGGCAAAATAAAAATGTTATTTTAATATATGCTAAAGGCAGTAGTTAAAATTAGAGTGATCCCTAATAAAGTCAGAAAAGTAGACTATTTCTTTAACATGATAAAGATAAAGTCTATAGAAGAACAGATTTATTTGACTACATTAAAATTAAAAATTATTTTCATAATAAGTAAATTAAAGGACAAATGATAAATTGTGAAAAATACCTGCTGCTTTAATGTTAGATAATAGATCAATATCATTATAATAGACCTTTTACAAGTCAAAAAGAAAAAGTTGGTGTACCTAAGCAATTTACCAGAGAAAAAAGCTAATATTTTTTTCATAGGTTTATTATCATTTACATTTTTTACATTTATATTTTATATTGTTTTGATCAAAAAATTAAAGTTTAAAAATGAAGCCTATTAAAATGTATCATGTGTGGGAAATACCATTCTTACGGACTTCCTGTGGGAATGTAAATTGGCATAAAACTTTTTAGAAGGCAATTTGGCAATACATAAAATGTCTAAAAACTGATTTATTTCTGACTTAACAATTTTATGAAGAAGGCTATGTAAGTAATCATTAATGTTTAGAGACATCTGTCAATTGCTTTGTTATATTACCTTTGTAACAGCAAATATTTGGGCTCCAACTATATGTCAACAATATGGGATTGATAAAGTCACTCAATTAGAATCATACACTGGGATAACTAGGTAATAAGATTATGTTATTGATGAGTGCTGAATGAGATGAAGTAAATTTTCTATCCTTTGTTAAGCGAAATAACAGGTTAGCAATTATATATGTATATGTATGCATATACAAACACACACATATGTAAATGGCTATAACCTATGCAATGTATATATGAATATATATCCATATGCATATGTCCTCATCAAATTTTTAACAGTGGTGGTATTCTCTGAGTGAGAGAATTCCAGGCTATGACTTCTACTTAACTGTAACTTCTATATTCTCTAAAATGAATATGTAGTTTTGTTTAAAATGAGAAGAAACATGAAAGATACTACATGCATGCTGTGAGAAATTATTTTTAAATTTGTAGAAAATAACAAAGAGTGAAACATACTTCTTACATTTTTGTATTGGACATATCAGTCACAAGGCCACCATGTCCAGCATCTTTCTCCACCTGAAAGTGCACCTCACTTCCATATCTCAGTGAAGCAACAGTGTTTTGTTTTGTTTTGTTTGCACATGAATAGGCACTGATTGAACTGGAAATATACCTGATCCAAACGTGCTCAATGTATGCTTGTGGGAATCCCTAACTTGTCAGGGTACAAAGGGCTTTTCCTAACTTAGGAGCTGGTGCTTCGATATCCCAATTATTCCAGTTCTCTGTGGAATTTGTAAGGAATGTGGTAAATTCATGGCCTTTTTTTTTCATGTTGAGAAGACAGATCATAGGAAGCAGTGAGTTTCCCCCCGCCCCCCAAAAAATGATTACATGAGAAGGGAGGGTGGGAAGAAGAAGAGGTAGAGGAAGAGAAGGAGAGGCTTGAGTTCATCCCCAGCAGGGGCTTGCCCTGATAGTTTGCAAATATTAATTTACACATATCCTCAAGGTAACCTATGTAAATCTTCCACACTTACAGCCAAGAAATGCCAAGTGTTTACCTTCAGTTATGGGAAGGAAAGTTGATTGATGTAGTCACTCCTTGGATACTACATTTATTCTACTCCTATTTAGGCACATGTTACTAAGAGCTACTGGAGTGCAGAATAGCAGAGGAGATTGTCTTTTCGACTTTTTGATCTATATTCTCCACTCTGTATGGGTGTGTGGGTTTGGGGCACCTAACTATTTCAATCAGGTAGAAGTTATATTCTGAGGGGTTAAAAACAAGGGAATTGGGAGCTTCTATAATTGCCTCATTCTATGTTTTTTACCCTTCTTCCATACAAACAAGCTAAGATTAGAAGCAACGCTGAAAAAAATACACATTGAATTCAATAAATAGATTTTAATGAGGGTGCTAAACAAAAAAATGTATTAATGCTATTAGAAAATTTCCTTAACACTTGAAAACAAGCAAAAGAGATTGCTGAAGGTGCTTTTAGGGCAGTGCCAGCTGGATTTTTTAGAGGTTGGATTCTTTTACCACTCCATAGGGCTGAGGTTAACCTGTGGATTTTTCTCTGGTAGAGATGCAAATAATTTCTTTCCTGTAGAAGAGACAACCCCAAAGGATATGGTTCATTGCTCTGTAAGAAATAAACCAGCTTTGTTTATCTATTTTAACCTAACAGTTTGACATTTAATTGCACATGTAAGTAGTTCCTCAAATGCTCCTTGACCTGGTCATAACATTTTACTGGTTCTCTCACTAATTAATGAATTGAATAAAATCCTTGACATGTGTTTATTTCACAGTTGCATGAAAATCTTGATTTTATCTTTTTTTTTTTTTAATTGTACTTTAACAATGCTCTTCTCCATAAATCCTCTCTTTCTTTTGGGAAAAATATTCAGTATACTACAAGCTAACTACTGTAATTCCAGAATTCTTCCTTAATCCTAGACTTACCAATTTCTTCCTTACTATGACTCTTTTATATTTAAATAGAAATATTTCATATAGGTTTTAGCTTTTGTTGTATTTTGTATTTAATTGTTATGTGTACTTTTCCATCCCCATCAGATTTTGCTTGGCATAGAGCAGCCAGTTCTTCTGAGTTTCTTTTCACAATGCTTTAAAAACAGTAGGTGGTAAATAAATGCTTCTTGATACAAGCATTTAAGAGCCAATGCTTACTCCCTCAAAATGTCTTTTAAAAATTTGTTTAATCTGCAGGTCACTCTGTATCAACCCCTTTCAGTCACCTATAGTGATGAGGAATTCCACTGAGTTTTTTTTCATTCCTTTACTTGCAGTTCCCACATGATGATGATGACATAACAGATGAGGTCATCTTTTTATATCCTCCTTTATTCCTTTTTCCTGTTGACAAATATTTATTGAGAACCTCCTGTGTTGTGCACTGATTTGGGATTTGAATATGTACATGAATTCAGGAAGCCATATAATAACTAGGAAGGATTGTTTGCTAAATATAGATTTAAAGCAAAGGGAGTTACCTGCTAAATTTCCAATTCCTATTCTATTTTTTTTTTTCAAGAATCAGGATGAAGAGAATGGAATAAAAACATCCTCCTCTTTGAAAAGTTTCCTTGAAAAACTTATAAATTCCGTCTAGTTAATTTTCCTATTTCATAGATTCAATGATGATTTATGCCTTACGATTTCCCACCCCCACTCTGATTTAATAATGAACTTCACAATTCTTCTACTTAAGGTAAACAATCTTGGTTTATAATCATCGCCATTTTTCAAAGGACCTGTCTCTACCAGTATTAATCTTTGCTTTTCTTAAGTAAAATAAGCCAAAATAAAAACAAAAAACCAATTTGTACTAGCATTTTTAAAAAGCAACAACAGCTAAAGCAAGAAGAAAACTGGGGGTGAGACCTTGAGGAGAAATGTTTTACTTTACATTATTATTTTGCTGTAAGCAATGGAATTGGTCATTCACCATAGAGAAAACAGAGTGTGAAAAAAAGAAAAGAAGTGAAAGTGAAATAAAATCATCCAATATTATAGTTGACACACTGATCACTCCTTTTAATCCACACACTAACAAAGGAGTATTCAAATAAATTGACATGACATGGTGAGTCATGGACCAAAAAGTGTCAATTAACGTGTATGAGTTCATACAGCAGATTAAACTGCCTACAGACAGCCACTGACTCAAAGATTTGGGGCAGAAATGTCTTTGGCAACCACCTAGGAGAAGGTAAAAATTATTTTCAAAGTTAAGCAAACATTGTGGGTGGATCCATCAACAGCCAAAAATATTGAAGTTGGTAGTCATACTTCCATTGGCTTTGTGTGATTTCTGAGGCTAGCTGGCGGGAGGGGGCAAGGGTAGAGAATATTGCTGGAGTGAAATGATAGGGACTTTGGAAATGAAATCCAGAAAGGAAGAGCAGAATATCGCCGAGTATTGAAAGAGTACTTTTTCTGGTAATTCATTCAGAAGTTGTTCTCTTCCTGCTAAAATCCTCAGTGGTCTAAAAAAACAATTCTCACTGCTGCCCAAGATACAGAACAACGGTGGCAAGTAATTTTACATAGCTGACATTGGTGGAGTATTAGCATTCTTTTTATGCAGATAGGGTAACCTATAGGATATGAAATGGTTAGAGTTTTCAAAATATAGTTTAATCAAGCTATTCTTTTTGAAGTCTGAACTTTGAGCAAATACAGTATCAATTCTGGTCTGACAGGGTCACCATTGTTCCAGTCTGGTGTGTAATGCTGACCAGATGGCAGCACACAGGATAGTCATGATGAAGAAACACATGACAAAGTAAGTGGCCCCAGTATAGAGGGAGAGTCTATTATCTAATCACATTTAATCCTCATAATAAATCTTTGAAATAGGCATTATCATGCCCATTTCCCAGGTTAGGAAATTGAGGTTCAAAGAGATTAAAATATTTATTCAAAACTTAAAGACTGTTACATTTTTTTTCCACAGCTGAATCCCACTTCGTTACTCCGAGCTAAACATTCCATCACTTCTCTGGGGAGGAGGATGATATTTACCAACAAAACTAGTCTGTAACAACATACATGGTACAGGGGTACATTTATGCATGTATATGGATAATGGTTCTGCTGAGGAGAGAGATCGGTTTGCATGCAACAACCTGACTCTAACTACTGAAGAGAGCCGCAGAATGTAGAGGCAGGATGGCAGGGTCTGTCTGGAATGAGTGCACAAACTGGAGAAACCAGTGGAAGAATTAGAACCGCCCTGAGGACTTCAGTCTCAGAGACTTATGTGCTTCTCCTGCAGTCATTGTCTTTCCATTCAAAGTTTCACATCCCTAGTGAGAAACTCTTCATGACTTCAGCCATTTTAGGTGGAGGTCAAGCTGGCTCCTTTGAGATATGTGAGAGGCGGCGTTAGCAACACTGATACGGTAACTGGGGATAATTGTTACTTCTATATGTGATACGTATATAAGTGCACATACAGAAGCATATATTTGTGTTTAATTCTGGTAAAGTATAAAGACTGAATTACAAACTTTATACCTTACCAATTTGAATTAAAAAAAATCAAGATTTTTTTAAATCTAGGATTTAATTTCTAGATATTAAGAAGAGGTATACAAACGACGGACTAAAATTAATATTCTGCAGTAAGACTTTCCTGCCCCAAATGAGCAAATCAAGTCCCTAAAACTTGAACCTGAATCTTAAACCTGAACAAGACCTAATGTTTTTTCAGAGGTTTTAGACTTAACACTATACAAAGTGCTTGACAGACCACTAATTTCCTTCCCATCTATCCATCAGTCTTTCCTCATAAAATGAGCATAGATGCTTAGCCCAAGAGAATACCTAGGAGCAGTACTAGTGTTTTTAATTTAATGAAACTAGATTTTTCAGAAACAAAAGGGGTTTGGGCACATTAACAACCACTAAGGACTTTGTTACATGTTTCACTTTTTAAATATTTTAGTTATATCATCGACATGAATTTAGTTGTTCCCACAGATTTATCCCTTAAGTGTCTCTTCTGATTTCTAGGAACATCTTATCATGTTTTCTAGAAAGGAACAATGTACTATAATTGACATTGATGAGATCAATTTGGCTATACCCTGGGAGTGACACATTTCACTATCTTCTATCATTCTAGTTTCTTCTTCTTGTACCTTCCTGTAGAACTGATAGGTGCAAAACCAAAAAAGTTTCTTCATAGTAAATACTGAGTTTTCTCCAAACACAAAATTATTTGAATATAACAAGACAGTAGTGGAAACGAATTAGGGTTCCTTAACTTTGGGGGGGCTTAAAGAAGAGATGGAATCCTGTGGAGGAGACATTTTGTTTCCTCATGTTCAAGGGCACATGGCTCTGCTCACTGAGCTCTGAGAAGTAATCAGTAATCAATTTCTCTTTATTGACGTATTTTCTGTTGATTATCAAAGCAACCCTCGAACGGAAGTCAGAATTATGATGTATCAATTTCATATTAAGGAACATGAAAACACAGAATTCTGTCCTCCAGAAACATTCATCTAGCATGCCAACCAAACGCCTGGAACTTGAAGCCTCTAAGCACCATTTTCCTGGATACAGCTCCTACTGCTTGTTCCTACTTGTTAATTCTGGAAAACTGCAAGAAAGCAAGATGCCAATCATAGGGTAACTGCCCTTTGGAATACCATCTCCTTTGAGGCTTTACTTACTAGCAAGTGTTTCTGATGAAAGTTGCTACATTTTCTGATGACTTCTGAGTTAGCTACTAGTAAAAAATAAGTACTAGTCAAGGTAAACTTTAATACAGCTGATTTCTGAGAGCTCTGTGGGCTGTGTATGTCTATGTGTGGGGGACAAGGGAGGAGGTCGGTAACTCCCTTAGCCAGATTTTTCAGTTATCACCTATGGGAGTTTCCAGAATCTTAAAAGGCAGCGAATACACCCTATGTGTAAACTGTATTTTAAATAGGTTAAGACTTACACCATCCGTGAAGAGAAATGGAAGAAAATATCCATATCCTTTCAATCTTGGTTAAATTGCAAAATATCCAGAAGCCCGGGAACTTCCTACTTGATACACTCTTGCCCAGAATGCAAGCCCTGGATTATATATTTCTTCCCCAGTCGATATCCTAAGTAGGTGTCCATTCTTGCAAATGGCTTATCATGCTGCCTCACCAAAAGGGTAGCAGACATGTCTCTGTTATGTACAGTCCTTTTTTCCTTCCAGATGGATCTGAGTCATGATCTGAGTCCCAAAGCTAAAAATAGTATATTTATGACGGGATTTTATGTAACCTGGCTTTTCACCTGTCAAAGGGTAGGGGTGCAAACATTCTCAGAAGACAATCTCTGTGGAAATGGACTCTCTCCATTGGTTCCCTATAGGATGGCCTGAAGAATGTAAGGGCATCTCTTAATCCACTGTAACATTGTCACTCTGTCACAGGGAAGAAGTCGTACCAATAAAAGCAAAACAAATGCAGTTGCTGTAGTACAAAGCAGTTGTTAAGAGTTTTAACTTGGACATCTAGCAAAATCTGGGCTGCCATTTATTAGTTAGATGTGCAACACTAGGCAATTAATTCAGCCTCTCTAAATCTCAGTGTCCCCATATATATAGATGATATCATGTATTGCATGGGAATTGGGGAAGATAAAATAAATAAACAAGTAGCACTAATAGCATATAATAGTCTAGCATATAATAATGTTAGCTAGGTTATTATTGCTGTTGTTACCAGCACGACTGTATTAAAATCAGGAGATTGAATCTAATGGCCCACAATATTGGTCACTCTTATTATAGCTACATACATGTAGTCTTTGTGTGCAACAATGACATTCTGAACTCTCTAAATGATTTGTTTAGCTACAATCACCATTGATTCCAGTACTATATATGTTCTTATCCGGTTTCAACTGAGCGTGTAATTAGAATGTTTTATAAATTATCTTGTGCCTCTATTGATTCCTGTTTTTAATAGCATGGATCATTGCTTGGAGGACACAATATCTGTATAAACATTGAACTTCACAGTTAATGAAGAACTATGAACAGAATTATTTCATACTATTTTTTAAATTTAAAACTCTTACATATCATATTAGCCCTTTGTGAAAATCCAGCCCACTGAATTACAAATCCCTGTGAAATAAAGAGGACAAACCACCATCTCTTCAGGGAAAATAAGTACAGTGTGGGCCAGAGTACTTGTCCACAAAATAAGAACTGGAAACAGAATTAGAAATGGTTGTTAAGGCCCCAGACTAGGTTCAGTTTTCCATGCAATAAAACAATGACCACCCAATCTTTTCTTCCAGGATCTCTTTCTGCATTCTAATTAGATTTAGTGAAGCAACTTTCACCATTCAGCTTCTCTTTTTCAGTTCTCTCCACAAAATTCCCAGGAATTAGAGCTTTGTTTCTTTCTCAGAATTCCTCAGCTGTTACTCTACCGAGGCATTGCTCCTTAAGCCTTCCCTAGCCTTTGACCTAGTAAATTACTAAAAACTACAGGAGGGAGATGGGAAAGGAATGGTAAGAAAAGATGAATTGACCAGGACACATTAGAGAAAAGATACTCACAAGTCATGATAAAAAGAGATAAAGGATAAATGTAGATATCATGCACTTAATTATAATAACATGATTCAACTTCAAAAGGTACAAAGAAAAGCATAGTAAAAATTCTATATCTTATCTCTGTCTAGCCATCTAGATCTTTTTGTCCAGAAGCAAAGTGATCAGTTTCTTATACACCTATATATTTTTCCACATCTGCATCTTTCTCCATATCAATATTCACAAATGGTAACATACGATATACTCTGCACTACACTTTGCTTCTTTCATTTAAAATACAAATTTGAAGATTATGCCATATTAATACCTAAAAATCCCCCTAATTCTCTGTACAGCAGCAATAATATCTATTTAAACAGTCTCTAGGGCGCCTGGGTGGCTCAGTTGGTTAAGCGACTGCCTTCGGCTCAGGTCATGATCCTGGAGTCCCAGGATCAAGTCCCACATCGGGCTCCCTGCTCGGCAGGGAGTCTGCTTCTCCCTCTGACCTTCTTCCCTCTCGTGCTCTCTATCTCTGTCTCTCTCAAATAAATTAAAAAAAAAATCTTTAATAAAAAAATAAAAAAAAATAAACAGTCTCTATGTATTGATATTCAGCTTTTCGCCAATACTAATACTGCATTGAACAACCTTGAACACATCTCTCTGCACATATGTGAGTATGCATAACTCAGTGTTCATTTCTGGAAACAGAAGCTGCTATATTTTAGCAAAGCACGGGTTTAAAAAAGCAAGTTCTGTACTTACAAATCATTAGAGGGCTTTGGCACAGCGGGAACAATGAACTCTTAGGATGATCCTCGAGGAGTATCTCAGAATTGACAGGCCATGGGAACTCTTCTGCAATCTCTCTAGCTATTCCTGCAATATTGAGTTCCAAAACACATCTCATAGCTGTGATTCAGGGATCAGGAAGCCAAAATCAAGAAAAAATCGCCACCACTGAAACTGCCTTTTTGTAAAATAGTAGAAAGAAGTAAAATCTGGCTTCGTGTGCATTTCTACCTTCTAAACCTACTTGATTACATATAATTGATGGAACCTAATTTACTTTTAGAACCCTGACCCATAGGAGTTTGGGGAATAATGATTTTGGTTTTCTAGACTCTGCAGCAATATAAGAAGGCACTTTAGAAAAAGGCAGGAATCAAGGGTGTGTGAGTCACACCAAGAGAGAATACAGCTGTCACTTTAATTGATGATGTTGTTCTAAAGAATTCAGAAAAATCTCATACAGAAACACTGAAGTTAATATTACTAATTGAAATGAATGGTTTTTGTTGACATTTTTGACTACTCTGGGTCAGAGCAACACCCACCTCCAATGCTCCCCAGCAACTTCCCCAACACATTCCCTTTACCCAAAGAAGATGGCCCCAAAGAAGCAGAAAGAGTTTCCTCTAGAGCAGAAAGAGTTTCCTCTAGTTTCCCCAGGGGAGCTCATGTACCCCCCCCACACACACACCTCAAGCCATGGACATTCACATAAGAAAGCAGCAGCGGGATTCAAGTGTGATAGCAACGCTGCACGTTCCTGGTGGGGTAAAAACAGTGGAGAAAAAGGGAGAAAGGAATACCAAGAAGCTAGCTACACGATATAATGTTTGGTTCTTGGAAGTAATCATGTTAAAGGGATCTTCTTATAAAAGTTGTCAAGAGTCACTATAATGGGCAGAAGTGAAGACACAGTGTAAGCAAAAGGGCATGATAAGCCATTGTTTAGAATATAAGGTAATGGCCCATGATGTTCATAAGCAATCAAAATATAGAAATAACGCATGGTGACTGCTGTTATGCACTTGTAGAAATGAAGAATTGCATGATTATGCTGCTATTAAACTAGAATGGTTAAGATAGGAGCATGTACTTATTCACTGTTTGCATGTAGAAGACAACAAAGCATGGTATGAGCAGGGGCACTGTGGAGGAACTCCCAGAGAGAATATATTACACTCTTCTCAAAGGAGACTTTAAGTACCAATACTACAACTTTGATGGAGAACCATCATTCCGTGGAGAACTGTGGTCTGATTTTTCTGAGAGTTTCTTGGAAGGGATAAGTACTAGTACCTGAGCTAGGTTTTAATCTAAGGCTGGCAAATCCATTCTTTCATTTTCTCAGGCCAAAATACTTGGTGTCATCTTTGACTTAGAGTTTGCTTCCTTTAAAAAAAAACTTAAAAAAATTTTAATTGTTGTAATATATGCATATCATAAAACCTATCATCTTAATCACCTCTGTGTAAAGGTCAGTGGTGTTAAGTACATTCACACTTTTCTGCAAAGAATCTCCGGAATTCTTTTCATCTTGAAAAACTGAAACTCTATATCCCTTCAACAACAATTCCCTATTTCCCCCACCCCCAGCCATGGCAACCACCATTCCAGTTTCTCCCTCTGTGCATTTGACTACTGTAGGTACCTCATATAACTGGAATCAAACAGTATAATAATGTCTTTTTGTGGCTGGCTTATTTTACTTAGTGTAAGATCCATCCATCTTGTAGAATATGCCAGCATTTCCTTCCTTTTTAAGGCGGCTTGTTTGCTTCCTTTGGACTCACTTTTCTCTCTCCCAATCTACATCCAGTTATTATGAGATCCTCTGAATATACCTTCAAAATTAATGCAGAGCTGGCCACTTCTCACTACTCTCACTGCTACCACGTGGTCCCAGCAGCCATCATTTCTCCCCTGGGTTCCTGCAAATGTTCCTCTGCTTCTTTCCTTGCTCTTTTCAACCAGGCACCCACAGCAATCGTTTAAAAATCAGGTCACTTCTTTGTTCAAAATTCTGCAATATCTTCTCGTTTTGCTGAGAAAAGAAGCCAAAATCCATGCCTACAAGGCCTGGGAAGGCTGCTAGCTCACCATCACCACCTTTGTCCCCCTCCTGCTCTCCTTTGTCCTTCCCACCCCTCTACCCTCATCATCCTCACTTCCTTATTCCTGGAACAGGCAGGCAAGATCTAGCAGCAGTGTCCTTGCACTACTGTTTCTCTTGCTAGGTATCTCTGTATGATAACTCTATTATTTCCTGTAAGCATTTTGTCAAATATAAGCTTAAGAAAACCTAACGTCATCACCTCATTGAAAGTACAGCCCACCCTACTACACAAACTCCCTTAACCCCTTCACCATGCCTTTTTTCCTCTGACAATTACCAGCTTTTAAACTGCTATGTAATCTACTTACTTATTGTTTTAACAGTTTATTATCTGTATCCCCTTGCCAGGGGGATACCTTTACCTGTTTTGTTCATCAATGTATCCCAAACATTGAGAGCCATGCCTGGCACACAGTGGGTGTTTAATAAACGGATGACTGTTTTTACTGGGAAGATCACGTTTTCACTCTGAGACCAGGTTGGGCAGATGCTCTAATAGTTCATATAAGGCTGTAATAGTATGTGAGTGAAGAGGGAAACAACTAAATGCTCCCTATTTCTAGTCCCGCTTCCAGCCACATTTTCACACCATTAGTGCTTGCTTGCTTTTCAGAGTCCACTGAAAAGGAGTGTGGTGCAAGTTAGGGGCTAGAGTCTAACATTCTCCAAATTCCAATTCTATTATCTACTGACTGAATGGCTTGGTGGAAGTTAGACTTTTTATACCTTAGTTTCTTCATCTATGAAATGGGAATACCATGAGTTGGGTATTCCTCATACATTATGAGAATTAAATGAGATAACGTATGTAAAATGCTGAGCACTTTGTGAGAATAATGATAAAGCGCTTAAAGACAATGCATTTAGGGTGTTGTGCATTCCTCTATAATCTCACATACAATTTTAATTTGCTTAATAAAATTCTCATTATATAGGTAGTATATAAACCATCTAAGCTTAGATCTGAATTAGCAAGAACTCTGAAATACTAATATATGAATTATTTTACCATTTGCGAATTATCAGAAGTTAAATCCATATTCATATTCAAGTGAAAGTTAAAAAAATATGATCAAATATAAGAGAATTTTGATTGTCTATTTAGCTTTTCTATAGTGCTGATTATCAAGATATGACTCATTATACCTCCAACTCAATGGCATTTTCTCCAAAAAATATTACAAATAATGAGCTTTTCATAGGTTCACCTTTCAAACAATATTATTTGACACTTCTTTTCTATTGCTAACAAAGTTTTTTTTCTTGGGTAGTCCATCTGGATTATACCAGTTTAACTTTTTAAATTTGGTATTTCCAATTAGCTTCAATTTGTCGGTTACACATCTGAATTAAGCACTTGTACTAGATATCAATCACCTTTGGGAACAAATATTTGCATAACTGATTAGTAACTCTTGATAATGTGGTAATTTCTTCAAGAACATCTTTTTACTAAATGCGGGGGTTGAAACCACTTGGAATATATTTTTTTTTCTTATATAAATCTGGCTTTCAATTTTTGAACCCATTACCCTAATGTTCCGTGCTATTTCCCATTTGAAAACTCATTTTACGTGTGGGTATTTGAAATGATCAGAGATATTACCAAGAAAATGACCAATAAGCCATAAAGCTACTCAACTCATTACTCGTACAATTTATTTATTGCTGGGAAAGTTTCATTTTAGATTAGTTTGGAAGAGAATATGAGTGTATATGTAGCAGTTCTCTGAGTGCAAGGACTTATTGTCCTATCCATAATTTATTTAGAGTTCCTGTACTCGTTGTTAAATAAGTGTGAAATTAAAGTCATCGTGTTTAAAAATGTAGTACAGAAATCTGAACTTTCAATGGAATCAGATAAGAAATCTGACAAATGTGCCCAAAAGCAAAGCCTTTATTTCATTCTCCCTTCTTGCATAAGAAAGCTGTTCACCTCCAAGTAAGACACTTCAATCTACAACTTCACCAGTATGTGGAACAGCATAGAAAAAGACCCAAGAAAAGCTTTCTGCAAAGAGGCTTCCCCAAACAGGAAACATTAAATCTTTCTACCAAGACTGAAAGAATTAAAGCCAAACCAAGGACTTAAATAGTGTCTAACCAGGGTGATTTCAATCTGAATTTGAACTTTTCATCGTTTTCTGATAATTGCAGAGGATTCTGAATCAGTTACAGGAGATCTTGGTCAAACTCTTTTACATGTAACATCTTTTTTAAACTTGTTAAACAAAAGCAAAAGAGGCAGATGGCAGAGTGGCATTCTGTGACCTTCTGTTGGCTAGAAAGGAAGGCCCCATCTCTTAATCCTTAGAAAGTTTCAGATAATCACCAAAACAGATTTCAGGTCGCTTCAGAGTGTATTGACTTTTCACTTTGGCCAATAAGTGGCATGATGGTACAGCCTATTTTTCTTTGGCTTTCAGTGGGATTAAAAGTTCTCCTTGAATGTTTCAAAAACTTGTAAGAAGTACGTTAGAGTAGCTAGTAAGATATATAAGACTATAATAAAGCTTAGCCATCTTTTAAAAACACTTTAAAGATCTTTGGATCAAAGGAGCAATCCTCAGAAAACATTTTTAGTGGCTAAAATAGAGTATGTGTTCATATCTGGATTTTCTTTATTTTTATTTTAGTACATAATTACCCTTTGGGGTAAATAAAGGGAAAACAAAAGATAAATGTGAGGTATTCCCTTCCTAGAAAGCAACTGATGAGGATGGGATCCGTTTCTAGAAATGAATAAGGTGAAGTGGGAATAGCAAGCTTTTGAGACATGTAAGCTGTAGGCTATGATAGTTACCATTGCTAACTGAATTCACAGGGCCCATGCAAATAGGATATGGCTCTAGATTATGGAGGAAAAGGTATTTATTATAGGATGATAAAAACTCAACTCATGATCCCCACAAAAAAAGGATATGAAAGAGCTCTGTCTCCAGGGAAGTTTCACAGTGCTACATAAGAAGTAGCAGTGCATCCAAATGTCTCCTAATATGAGAACATATTTTCAGCCATTGCCCCAATCAGTTAGTTCTCCTTCCTGACAAAACTGGTAGAAATTAATCCCTTCCCTCACAGTAGCACAGATAGAATAATATAGGAGAAAATACATAATTAATAGAATTATCATTTCACAGTAGAAAGAGACACAAAAGCATAACACCATGGTAGAAACCAAGAGAAAAAGCATTTCCTAGTATAGGTTTCAGGTTTGCTTGGAAGAGGGGCACAATGTAAGTGTTAAGAACAATGACTTTAAGGTCAGTCAGACTTGCATTCACATTCCAACTTGTGGATTTAGGCAGGAACCCTAAGCCTCCATTTCCTTTGCTGTATGTTGGAAATAATAAAAAGACAACAAATGAACTTATATAGGTCCTATGAAAGTTAAGTTGAATAATACATGTAGAATGGTTAATGGGCATACAAGTGCTCTAGAGTTTGGGGCTGCTCTTATTTTCCACAGTGAATCACTAATAAGGGCTGTAGTTAAAATAAATTTTTAGCAAGTACATGTGCAGTATCTGAAGGCAAAAGCCTTTACACCAGGAAACAGTACTGAAGTATGGGCCACTAAGAGAAAAGACATATGTGCAAACAAAAAGAGTCATCAGATTTAGGAGGGGAAATAGCATGGACTGAACTAGAGATAGGATTAAAGGTTTTCACAGTTTTCCTAAAAATTAATATGTTTTGTTCTTTGTTGTCTAGATTTACAACAAGATTAACTGCAGAGTATCCTACAGATGATTCTTATTCTAAAGTATGTGTTTACTTACTTTTCATCTGTCTTGAATTAATAAACTTCTCCAGGTTTGGAAGATCCATTCTTCCAAATGATGGAAGTTTCCATATACTTGGTGCCCAAAGAGAGGGAAGAGCTAAAAAGTAACACTCCTTTATAGGAATTTTGCCTTAGCAAGCTCTATTCTATCTGTGTTAGTGTTATATACACACATTTGAATGCATTGATCTTAAAATGTTATATTCTTAAGTATTGCTAAAAATAGCATTTCAAACTTCTCGTGAACTTTCATTCAACATCATGGGTCTCCAAGGAAACAAAAGAAAAAAATCTCTCTCCGTTCAGCTCTCATCGTCTTTCTGACTAGAGGAATTGGAGAAAGAAGCATTGGATTTGTTTCTCTCTGATCACTTACTTTTTGGCTATGGAGCCCATTTTAAGGGAGGCAATGTTCTTGGAAGAGACAGATTTGGTTGGGAAAAGCAGAAGCCACTCAAGATATAGTTAGTGGAAAGAAAATTAAGATAAAGAATTTGAGTTAGGTAACTGTTGGAAAAGTTACAAAAGTGAAGGTCAGAAAAGGCCCTTTCAGAAAATCTGGATTTCATGGAAGCCCCCTACAATGAGGCTAGTTGCCAGCAGAGATGAAACAGGAGAGGGAAATATCCACAGTGCACGTGACACAGACTTCAGCTATTTTCCTCTCCAGATCTTATCCTCATCTCCCCTTCCCTGCTTTCTGCCCCAGGATGCTGACTTGAATGGGCTGCATTGGTGGTCTTCCTTGTCCTCGAGCTTCCAGTGGGATGTGGCCAATGAAGAGTACCGACAGATCACAGGTGGGGAGAAGAGTGACGTCAGGGGAATTACTCTCTTGCCTCCCTTCTTCAAGGTTACTTCAGGAAGTCTGTGTCCCTTGACTGCTACAGGTGCTTTCTCCCAACATACTCTTTCCAGGTTGTGGTAACTGTTCCCTCCTCTCATCCTTTCAGGCTGAGGGATGATAAGAGCTCTTAGTAACCCCAGGATCCTGCACTATCCCTTATAATTCCACAATATCTTTGTAAATACTCCTTTAGTAAATAAACACTCCTTGAGTTATTCTACCATGAGTATGCCAACTGTTTCTTGCTGGGAACCTGACTGATACGATGATTCATACTATAGTTGTCCCTAAGAAATGCACCTTAAAAATGGGTGTCAGGAATTGGGTGATTTGCATTTGAAGGAGCTCAGGGATAACCTTCTTGCTAGATAAAAGGGATGTGGGTAATCCATGGCATGTGGTAGGATCACCCTTCTTCACATTGTCATGCTTGATAGCATAATATAAGGTAGAATTACCCATTTGTCTCTTTGGGCCCCAGAAAGCATAAATGGAAATAAGAGTCGTAAGCATATAAATAAGAACATGGGATTGGAAGGCTCCATGGCACCTTTGAATGCTTTCCTCCTCTTCTGAGGTTGCATATCTGGAAGTATATATATATATATATATATATATATATATATATATATATATAACTACGAAGTATAACTACAGAGTTGCAGCCCCAAATTAAAAGCTCAGTCTCTCCAGATCTCTCATCCTAAAACAGGGACACTGTTGGAAAGAAGTGGGACTTTGAAATCTGGGTTGAAGACCCTTGGGAAAATGTGGGCTGAGACTGAGATCTTTAATCTCCATCTTCCCCTGAAATTCCCAGGCTTGTTGGGGGGAAGGGCCTTCTCTCTCCATCAGCTCTCCTCTGACTTAAAGTTAGCACATCAGGGGCAGTTGCCTCAGAAGCTAATACTGATTCTCCCCCAGGCCCTCGCTGACTACTTCTTACTGCCTTTGATCTCCCTTAATAATTAAATACCAACAAAGCCCTAAGAAGTAAAAATTATTAATGACTGCTAAGTAAAATATTTGATAAAAAAATAAAATTAAGATTAAAATATTTTTAAAAAAGCCTCTAAGACGTCTTTTATAACTACACTCTCTTTGGGTTTTCCAAAATGGTCATTAGGTAACACAAGGTTTCCTCCTTTGCCCTATAAAATAAAGGACCATAAGAATAATTAGGTTTATCTAAAAATCCTGTAAATTTTAATTAATTCAAAAGTGTTTTAAAAGCTTTTGTCTACCAAACTTAATCTATATTTAAAAAAGCTGAAAATTCAAGGAAATTTTGTCTTTTTAGTAAATATGTGAACATAAATGATCTTCTAATGATTGAATATTTTTAAAATAAAAAAACATATTCCTATTTCAGCTCAAAGATAGGGTACATAATAGTCAAGCAATTTGTTTCTAGGATTCTACATTTATAAAACTTTTTTTTTTCTTTTCTCTCTCTCTTTTTGTTGTTCATTTGAAGTCTGAATAAGTATTAGAGGTATGAGTCAATGACATATAAATCGTCAGAGGCCTATTGCTTATTAAAGTCTTTCTCTAGATTCAATAACCAAGACATATCCCCTTGACCAAGAGTGATCCAGCAATAGAAAAACTATGAAAACCTCAGCTGATTTAGTTTTAAAATACCAAGTAAGCGTAATGGTTTCCCATACTATATAAGCTCTTCTATTGACAAAATAGCCTGAGCACTTTTTGGCCAGTTGTCAAACTATGAAATAGGGTTGTTTTCCCATTCACATGCAACTGTTCATCACTCATCACTGCAATGCTCTAAAGCCAGCTACCTCTTTCCTTTACTGGAAGAAGAATCTCATGATTATTTAACTTATCTCAGGGAACGATCCATACCTTGCACAGACTTCTTAAATAGAAACTCTCTTGGATAATTCTTTGATTTACTTATGTTTATGAATGTTTCTTGAAAAGAAAAAAAAATTTCTAAGAAGGTTATTCTATCAGACATGAATTTTCCTTAAAATTTAAGTTTTTCACAGTTACATCAATTTAGATGGCTAAATCTGTTGCTTTTGCTCAGACCTCTCTTCTGAAAAAAAGGTAAAAGACTAAATATTTATACTAATAGGAAACACATGATTTTGTGTTAGTCCATGACTTTGAAATGCTTGGGTAATTGAGATTTCTTGACTACTACAGAAACCCATAGAAAATGAATGGCAAATTAAAGAAATGTAGCTTCTTTGCTATTACCTAAGGAGATTGTCATGATAAAGGAATGTACCAAAAATGCTTCATGATATTATTTACAATAGCAAAATAAAAAAAATAAAGTAAATAAATAAAAAATAGCAAAAATAAGTTAGCCATGATACTGAACCAACTTTGTAGATATTTTAAAGCTGCTGTTGAGGATATTTCTAAGATGTGCCCTACCTCCTACTGCCTAAAAACACAAACTTGGTGGGCCCATAAAGGTAGGACATGGACAGGAACATAAACTTATGGGACCCTTCTGAGTATCTCCAAATGCACTATACGTAAGTTCTAACTATTGCTATTCATTCTTTGGGTAGTTTGAAGCTTTTTTTTTTTAATGGACAGCTATGGTTTTAGTGGTAGAAAAAAAATGTGTGATTTTATATCCTGACTTGGGGAATTCCAACTTATCTCTCCGGTAACAGGGACGCATACTTCATTGGCACCATTATTTAAGAACTTTATAGATGATAATGACTCAGAATCTCCACAACCCTTATCATCCCAAACTTGAGGAAAGATAAAGAGAATCAAGGGAATTCCAATACTATAATTAACAAAACTTGGAAACCTCGAACCATCAAGGTTCAAACTGCTGTCTTGAGGACAATAAGATCAATCATCTCTAGTATCCACAAGTAATCTCCTTTTGAATTAATAACAGGCCTGCCTAATATTTTTGAGAATTACTTCCAATGCTAGATTCTATTCTATCAGAAGCTGATATGACTAATTATTGTAGGAGACTCAAATGATACCTCTAGCTTTATCACCAAGAAATAAAAATGTATTTCCAAAATGCCTAGCTAGGCAGCCTTTGCATGATCTGAAACCTGGAGATGTGAGCTTCTGAAAAAGGCATCCGAAAAAAAAAAAAAAAACTGACCTTAAATCTCAACAGAAAAAAAACCTTATAAGGTCCTGTTAACAATTGTTACAGCAATGAAATTCCAAGGTATTGATCCTTGGGTTCGTGTTTCCCAAATTAAAACATACACAGCATTTCCTGCTGACCACTGGACTTCCATTCCAACAGGAGACCCTAAATTGATGATTTTTAGGCATTCTGAAGTTGCTGACTATAAAAGGTGGACAACCTCTGCCCCAAATGACAAACTACTGACTAGAAAAGTAGAGTTTCTGCTCAAAACAATGGAACAAGAATTAATTTTCTGATTTTTTAGCACTTCTTCTTTTTACCACTAATCTTGCCTATTGTTTTTTTGTCATTCTCTACTTACTAACTAAAAGTTCTCAATATAATTGTCATCTGTATCCTGTTACTTTTGATCCTTCTCTTTCCCCAATTAAGAAAAAAACAGAACTCTCAGATGGTGTCTTTTTCTCACACTGTAGCTACTGCTCTGATTTAACTGACTACTGATGAAATTTAATAACCGTTCTTTTAAACACTTCAGAAGTAGATTCACTTTCACAGGTACCTCTTGGTACTTATGTTTACTTCATATATCACAAACTCCAGTCTAAGAAAAATTAGACTTTGACTTCATGTCAACAAGTGTTTCTGCTAAGGCTATTACCACCCTATCAGTAAAATCTTGTTCATCAGGAAAAAGAGCTAATTTAGGGCCATTCCTGTTACAGTAGTCAGTTTATTCTCTCTAGAGATACTACAAACTGTTTTTCAGAAACCCTTTAAGTGTACTCCAGGAATCTGCCCATCTTGAGGCACAGCAATTGACTTACTTCTTGTGTTAGATGATATTCTTAATCCCAATACAGTCTGTGTCCCACTATACTACTATTTGTTATGCGGACATCAAACTTACTCCCACCTGTCACACACTAACTTATCATGTGTATTCCAGATAACTGTTCGAGATTTTCAGATGTTTATAATTGGCAACTTCCAATGTGTGGAAGGAAACAATTATGTTTCCCTGAAAGAAATACTCAAACCTCTCAGAAGGGGTAAACACAGGCTACTTAGGAGAACTCTCAGGAGAAATAACTATCTCTTTATGCATACTATAGAATAATACAATTGGAAAAAGTATTCTGACCCTGGAAGACAAAATAAATGACACAAATTCTGTCTGGAAGCCCTCCAAAATCATTTTAAATTTAAATTTATTACTCAGAGTTATCATGGTTAATCACATAGGCCTTAATTTGTATTTAGCTAGCCAAAGGAAAAAAATATTCTCTAGCAAATATTTCTTGTTGCTCCTATGATGGTAGAAGTCAAGTAGAACAGTGCATTACTAGTCTAAAGAAAAACAAAAGCTTCCTGGTTCTCTAAAACAGACTCAGATGGATTCTGGGAAATATTTTTACTGCCTGGGATTTATAATTTTTCCCTGATTTTGAGATGTTTTCTTTACAAAGTGCAATATTGGAGTTAGCTATTTTTTGAGGGAAAAAGTTTAACTATATTGTAACTGAAGCTAGTGGAGTAAGCCATACCAAATCTAATTGTTTTGAGAAATAAGAATACATCATGAAGACACTTTAGTTTGATGTGGTGAAGACAGAAACTAGATTGTAATGGTTTAAAGAGTCACCGGGGAGTTAGAAAGTGGTAAGCAAAGCCTAGACCACTTCTTCAAAAAGTGTGATTTTGAAGGAATGTGAGAGAAATCTAGAGATGTGAACTGTGGAGATGGGAATGCCATCCAGTGCCCAGTTGAGGGGTTAGCCATCAATAGGAGTGAATCACATCTGGTACGACACGAGGAAAGTGGTCTAAAGGATGGGTGATAGTGTAGGCAGGTTGTGGGCAAGATAAATGGAGCAGTAGGTATTGTAGGACATCACTATTCTGTTTGTGAATTAGGTATTGAGATTATCTGGTGAGACTGAAGGTAAAAGTAAAAGGATAGAAGATTTAAAGAGTAAATGGAAAACAGAGTTTGAGAGGAATGGAAGAGATAAATGAGGACACACAGAAGATTTTTCTGAAGAATCGCAAGTACTGTCTTCTGTTGGAAACTGAATTTGTAAGGGAACCAATGTGTAGAATTGTATAATTCTCTCTCGTAGGACTCAGAAACAGCTATTGTTTAGGAAAAGAGAAAGTGCGCTGGTGGATTGACACAGCTGAGATTACTTTTTATATGCATGTGGTGAAATGACAAGGGACAGGGGAAGTCATCAATTAGACAAGAATGCACTTAAAGAGATGGGCCATAGGATCTGAGGTGTCAAGGCACGGACAGCTTGATGACTCATTTAGGGAACTGTGCTATCTCTGTGAAGTCTCCAGCAGAAATTTCCAGTGAGTAAAAGAATGAAGTCTTAAAATGAAGCAGAATTGAAATATCCTATAGACATTGAGAAACTTGAAGAATTTTAAATACACCATAAAAGGCAACAATGCAAACAGACAGGAAGGGGGGAAGAGAGCAAAGGAAAACAGAGTTGATGGGAGAGTGACGTTTCAACTAAGGGAAAGAAGTATTAAGTTATATGATAAATTTTGCTCTATGAAACATAAACATTGAAACTTATTTTTAAAAAGCCTGAAGAGCTCTAAGTTGTTTTGCTAATATTATTAAGTATCTTGCCCACACATTTTGATTTTTAGAAAGTTAAGTAATTTCCCTTAACCTCAGTTTCCTTATTTATAGTGGTGGCAATAATGCCTACCTTGAAAGATTTAGGAAGAGGGTTAAATAATATCGTCAGAAAATGTATATCATAATGGCAAGCATAAAACCAATGTAAATTTTGCTTTATCTTTTCCATAATCAATACTCAAATCACGCTGATTAAGCATTTAAAAAGCAGCTGGTCCTAAATTAGAAAAGATCTTCTTTTCAATTTATTGCCATCAACAAAACCATAAACTTAAGTATGTGATAGTTGAATGTGGGAATTATGTAACTTAAAATGTAGGTGCCAACAGCAGGAATAATTTAGTGAAATGTGGTACTTGGGCTCTGCCTGAAACAACAGGGAGAAAACCATCCCCTGAATCTCCACAACTTTCTCGTATCTCCCTTACACCAGGCAAAGAAGTTGTGTGACTATGTGTGGGTGTTTAAATCAAAGCTTTGGAGGGCTTGGGTTTAACTGTCACGTGTGTACTGATAGCTTGTTAGGTGTACATGTAGCCTAGATCTCACTTTGGAACTGCTCGCCATACTTCTTCACCTGGATATGGCTGTACATATATTTGACATTGTCCAGAAATAAACTCAAACCCTAAACATGCTCTCAGTCTATTTATTTCCTATTGTTTTGGGGGAAAACACCACACATTTAGACACCCCACACTAAAAACATCTCAGTTTCATTCTTGAATATCTTTTCTCCTTCACCAAATACCTAATTACCTACGATCTCCTAAGACTTTCTCAGTCTGATTCCCCACTTTTCATCCCTACCACCAATACCTTAGCTCTGGACCTCAGAATCTCTCATATAGACTATTGCATATCTTTGCAACTCCAAGAGTCTCAACTTTAACCCACATGTGTAGCTGTGTCCTTCTCCCCTATCACACTATAAAACTTAAATTCAGGATCCTTATAAAGTGCCTGGTCCATGGTGAGTACTCAATAAACATTTGTTGAGCTAAACAGAATTGAGGAAAAACAGATAGTCTTTATCTGAGGAGACTGAGGGTTGCCATTGCAGAGGAAAACTCATCTTGATAGGCTGATCCCAAACTGTATTTTCCTTCCGTTTTTGTTTAATTGAAGTATAGTTGGCACACAATGTTACATTAGTTTCAGTGCACAACATAGTGATTTGACAACTCTATACATTATGCTATGCTACCATAAGTGTAACTACCATCTGTCACCAGACAACGCTATTACAATACCACTGACTATATTCCCTATGCTGTACCTTTTATTCCCTTGACTTATTCATTCCATAATTGAAAACTTGGACCTCCCACTCTCCTTTACTCATTTTGACCATCTTCCACTCCCACCTGGCAACCATCAGTTCGCTCTCTGTATTTATAAATCTGTTTCTGCTTTTTCTGTTTGTTTTTTAGATTCAACATGTAAGTGAACTCATATGGTATTTGTCTTTCTCTGACTCATTTCACTTTTAATACCATCTAGGTTAATCCATGTTGTTGCAAATGGCAAGATCTCATTCTTTTATTTTTATGGCCAAGTAATAATCCACTATACACATCTTTTTTATCCATTCATCTATCAATGGACACTTGGTTTGCTTTCATATCTTGGCTATTATATATAATGCTGTAATCAAAACAAGGATGCATATATCTTTTTGAATTAGTGTTTTCATTTTCTTTGGGTACTCAGTAGTCAAATTACTAGATCACACAGTGTTTTTATTTTTAATTTTTTGAGGAAACTCCATAGTATTTTTCACAGTGGCTGCGCCAATTTACATTCCCACTAGCAGTGCATGAGGGTTCCTTTTTCTCCACATCCTCACCAATACTTGTTATTACTTGTCCTTTTGATTCTAACCATTCTGACAAAAGGTGATAATTCATTGTGGTTTTGATTTGCATTTCCCAGATGATTAGTGAAATTGTGCATCTTTTCACATGTCTGTTGGCCATGTCTTCTTTGGAAAAATGCCTATTCAGGTCCTCTGCCCATTTTTAAATCAGATTCTTTGTTTGTTTGGTGTTGAGTTATGTAAGTTCTTTATATATTTTAGAATATTAACCCCTTATCTGATATATTGTTTGCAAATATCTTCTCCCATTCAGTGGGTTGACTTTTCATTTTGTTGATGATTTCCTTCACTGGGCAAAAGTTTTTTATTTTGATGTAACCCCAATAGTTTATTTTTTCTCCTTGCCTAAGGAGACAGAACTAGAAATTCTTATCAGTCAATGAAATTACTGCCTATGTTTTCTTCTAAGAGTTTTATGGTGTCAGGTCTCACATTTAGGTCTTTATTTTATTTTTGTGTATGGTATAAGCCAGAGGTCTAGTTTCATTCTTTTGTATGAGCTATCCTATTTTCCCAGCACCATTTGTTGAAGAGACAGT
This sequence comes from Eumetopias jubatus, assembly GCF_037043125.1. Taxonomy (NCBI): domain Eukaryota; kingdom Metazoa; phylum Chordata; class Mammalia; order Carnivora; family Otariidae; genus Eumetopias; species Eumetopias jubatus. The sequence continues at coordinate 119,587,745 of NW_028274808.1, read as the reverse complement.
GTTTTCTCCACTGCATATTCTTGCCTTCTTTGTCATAGATTAATAAACATGTAAGTGTAGGTTTGTTTCTGGGCTCTCTATTCCATTCCACTGATCTGTGTCTATGTTTGTGTCAATACCATACTGCTTTGAGTATTATAGCTTTGTAGTATATCCTGAAATCTGGGATTGTGATACCTTTGACTTTGTTCTTCTTTCTCAAGATTCCTATTCAGTTTTCAATCTTAGCTTTTACGCCTCTCTTTTAACTCATTCTAATTGGATTTGTCATCAGTGATCTTGTTAGACACTCCCACCTCCAGCATAGCCTAATAGAATGGTTACTGTCTTTTTTCAGAGTGAGACACACAAGGATTGTAAGCCCACTTCAGCCTATTATTATCTTTGTGTGCTTGAGAAAACTGTCTGCGAACCAGTTTGTTTAATAAAAATGGAAATAATAATAACTGTATCAGTATAAAAGTGAAGATGAAGTGATATGCTTTATATAGGGCAATTGGCCAAAAATTACTGCTCAAAAAATTTTAACTATTATCACTCTTTTTCGGCCCTGCCCTACCTGCCCCTCTCCAGTCTCTCTGAATCCTGTCTACTCTTTCTTTTCTTTCTGGATAGTTCATTCCCACCTTTATAATAAAGCCTTCCCTTTTGAGAATTAATTTTCCTACTTCATTCTCTTAATAATTGCTCCAATAATGGTATTAACTGCCGGATGAATTAAGAATACTTCATATACCATTTTATTTAAAGAAGTATATATTATTGTCTCTATTTGACAAATAATAAAACTGAGAAATAGTATAGTAAAGTTGCTTGCCTAAAGTCATATAAGAAGGAATGGGGAGAGGGATAATTTAAATTCAGTCAATGCTATAATTCTTTCCCAAAGCCAAAGGACTCCATTGACTGAAACTATTCATTATTCTTATCAACTCTATTGCATTTTTCATTATGGAATATGGTAGGTTAAATATGGCCACGAATTTTTTGCAGCTCCTTCTATCAGGAGGAGTTTATTTCTTTATATATCTTGAATCTGAATTGGTCTTGTGACTTTTTGGCTAATAGAATATAGTAGAAGTAAAGATGTGTGAGTTCTGGAGCCTAGGTCTTGACAGACCCGACACCTCCAGGCTTCATCTCTTTGAAATGTTCCCACCACATCTAAGGCAACCCAGGATAGCCTACTGAATGATAGGAGACCACATGAAGTGAGTGGCCCAGGTGACAGGCAGTTGTACCAATTCCCAGACATGTGAAAGAGGCTATCATCTACCCTCCAATCCCAGGCCAGCTACCAGCACACTCAACCACTGAGAGCCAACAGAGAAACTCCAGGTCAATCCAAGAATCCTTAGCAAGAGTAAATTGTCATTCAAGCCACTATGTCTTCAGGTGTTTTTTATGCATAAATAGCTAACTGAGACCAAAACTGATACCTACAGGTAGATTACGTCTATGACACAGATCTAAAAAGATGACATTGGCTTTAAGACCAGGTAATGGGTCAATAATAGAGAGCAAATCACAAGACAATCACAGGAGGCTGGAAGATCAGTGAGCAAATTGCTCCTGGAGGCTGAAAAAGGGGCACCTGTTCTGTGTAATTCCAGTACATTTAGCATAAATATTGCCTGTAGTAAACTGGAAGATAGAGAATATACCTAATAAACTTGTGGATCTGGCAAAAGATATCTATAGACAGAATGTTGAATGTGCCAGGCTATTCCTCTTAGTGGTGTATGATAAAACACAGGAAGAGATACACAAGCTAGAAGGACTGATCGGTTTGCAAGTAGCAGTTAGAAAAAACAGAGAAGACACAACACTTGTTGGGTTGGAAAGTAAGTCACCTTTCATCCCCTCTCTTCCAGCTGGTAAAAAATTTCTCAATCAAATGACGCCTATGGATAAATATAAAATTATGTGAGTGGCTGTGCAACCCTTTGCTAAAGGTTACAGCAAAACTAGTGTCTAATAGACACTCTTACCTGGAAAAAGCAGGCATGTAAGAATTTTAAGAGTGTTCTCCCATAGCAGTCACCCACACAGACTAAAGTAGAAATTTGGGAGTCATCAGCAGGTAGATAGTACATCAAGTCACAGAACAGGATGAGATGCACAGACAAAAATGGTAGGTCAATGAATAAGAGGAATCAACACAGTCAAAAAGTTATAGCAGTTGGGATTCTATAATAAGCAGGAAAATAGAAGATGGTAAACAGTATTGGCTTGCCTTGAGACTTCGGACGTGCTCCTCTAGTTATTGGTGATGACTTGAAAGTATGTGGCAAAAGATGGGGCAGAGGAAAAGATGGGTCGGTGTGAGAAGCCACAGTGCTTGATGACTTCTTTGTGGTTGTTGACATCACCAGGAATGATAATGGGTTTAGTGGTGGAGGGGAATCCCAGACTCTTCTGTTTCCATACCTTGTCATATCAAGACCCAGATGCTTTTGTCTTTGTCTCTTTCAAATATCTTATTTTCTATAGAGAAATAGAACAGATTTTAAAAAGGAAGTTCCTAAACTATGGCAACTCATGAGGACTATTATGGAAAAAAATAAGCCCAAAAGTCATAGGCAGGTGGCAGATCTCTCACTTCAAGTATCCTCTGTGCACCCCTCCCCTCTCCCCCCATCTTCTAGATCGAGCTCTTCTGGAGAAGGAGGAATCTGAAAGTGAATGTTGGGCCACATCAACAAATTATTTTATATATGAGACCATATTTTTTCTAATGGATGCATTTTTTTTAGACTTAGCATATTCTCCAGAAAACAATGGTATAAACTAAAAAGAGAGGTAAAATAAGTATTGCCTATGTAGCTCTTTTCTTGTTGCTAGAAATAAGTTTTTCTAGAGTCACTGAAAATTCATATTCCCCAGTACAATCATTTATATTCAGTAGCAGAAGCAGTTTGCGTAGGAATATATTTGTAACATCATTCCATGCTTAATATTATATGGGTCTACCTCCATACTGTTTTCCACAGTTGCTGCACAATGCATGAGAGTTCCTTTTTCTCCATATCCTCATCACTTGTTATTTCTTGTCTTTTTTATTCTAGCCATTCTGGCAGGTGTGAGGTGGTATCTCATTGTGGTTTTGATTTACATTTCCCTGATGATGAGTAATGTTGAGCATTTTTTCAAGCATCTATTGGCTGTCTACATGATTCTCTGGAAAAAAATGTCAGTTTAGGTCTTCTGCCCGTTTTTAATTAGATTACGTGGTTTTTGATGCTGAGTTGTGTAAGTTCTTTATATATTTTAGATATTAACCCCTTATCAGATATATTGTTTGCAAATGTCTTCTCCCATTTAGTAGGTCGTCTTTCTGTTTTGTAGATGGTTTCCTTTGTTGTGCAAAAGCTTTTTATTTTGGTATAGTCCCAATTGTTAATTTTTCCTTTTGTTCCCTTGCCTGAGGAGACATATCCAGAGAAATGTTGCTAAGGCTGATGTCAAAGAAATTACTGCCTATGTTTTCTTCTAAGAGTTTTATGGTGTCAGGTCTCACATTTAGGTCTTTAATCTATTTTATTTTTATGTGTGGTGTAAGCCAGTGGTCTAGTTTCATGCTTTTGCATGTAGCTGTCCAGTTTTCCCAGCACCATTTGTTGAAGAGACTGTTCTCCTCACTGTATATTCTTGCCCTCTTTGTTAAAGATTTAATCAACCATTTAAGTGTGGGTTTGTTTCTGGTCTCTCTATTCCGTTCTATTGATCTCTGTGTCTATGATTGTGCCAGTATCATACTATTTTGATTATTACAGCTTTTTTTTTTAATAAACAGTATGGTGGTTCCTCAAAAATTAAAAATAGAAATACCATATGACCCAGTAATTCCGCTATTTACCCCCAAAATCAAAAGCACTTAATTTGAAGACATATGCACCTCTATGTTTATTGCAGCATTATTTATAATAGCCAAGATATAGAAGCAACCTGTGTCCATCAACAGATAAATGGAAAAAAAGATGTGGGGTGTGTGTGTGCATGTTTATATATGTGTATTTGTGTGTGTGTGTATATATATATATATATATACACACACACACACTATATACATATATATATATAGTGGATATATATATATATTCAGCCATAATAAAAGAATGAGAACTTGCCATCGCACCAATAGGATGGAGCTAGAGAATATTATGCTAAGTGAAATAAGTCACATAGAGAAAGACAAATACTTTATGATTTCACTTACATGCTTTAGAAAACAAAACAAATGAACAAACCAACAAACAAAAAGCAGAAACAAAGCCATAAATACAGAGAACAAATTGATAATTGCTAGAAGGGAGGGTGGTATAAGGGGATGGGCAAAATGGGTGTAGGGGAGTGAGAAGTACACACTTCCAATTATGGAATGAATAAGTCAAGGGGATAAAAGATAAAGTATAGGGGATATAGTCAATGGTATTATAATAGTGTTGTCTGGTGACAGATGGTAGCTACACTTGGGGTGAACATAGCATAATGTAGACTTGTCAGATCACTATGTTGTATATCTGAAACTAATATAACACTGTTTTTCAATTATACTTCAATTAAAAAATCTATACATTATATGAGTCTACATTTTCAAGCTGAACAGACATAAAGAAAATGGTCTGAACTTTATTACTCAAGGAGAACTATTTTTTTAAATTTTTATTTATTCATGAGAGACAGAGAGAGAGAGGCAGAGGGAGAAGCAAGCTCCCAAGGAGCAGGGAGCCCAAAGCGAGACTTGATCCCAGGACCCAGGGATCACAACCTGAGCCGAAGGCAGATGCCCAACCGTCTGAGCCACCCAGGCACCGAAGGAGAACTATTTTTAACATCTCCAAATTTCAAATATTTCCACAGAGTTGCTCCGTTTATTGGAAAAAATACAAAATGCTACTTAAAAATTTAGTAATGCTTTCAAGTGAACTTGTATTTTAATAAGCATAATAGTAATATACATATTAAATACCAACATATATACTTAAATTCATATATATATACATGTGTGTATATATATACACATATATAGAACATTGAAACCAACCTTTATATACACACACACACACATATAGAATATATCTATACACACACATATACATATATACACACATATATACAGAACTTTAAAACCAACCTTTTTTGTGGTTAGGACACTTAAGATCTACTCTCTTAGCAAATTTCAAGTATACAATACAAGATCATTAACCATTTTTACGTTGCTGTAATTAGCTCTCCAGAACTTACTCATCTTACATAACTGAAGTTTTGTACCCCTTGACTAACATCTCCCCATTTCACTATGTGAGATGATGGATATGTTAATTAGCGTGATTGTCGCTATTATTTCACAATGTATTTGTATATCAAAACATCAAGTCATACACCTTACATCTATACAATTTTTATCACTTATACTCAAACATAGGGGAAATTAAAAAAAAAACAACTGAAAAATATCAAATGTAGGCACTGCAGCATGAGGCAGTGGAAGGAGGTCTTAACTGGGTGTCCATGAATCCAGCTCATTCCAGCTCTACCAGTAGTCTATCCAAAATAGTTGTTAGAGATATTAGATAAGATCAAGCAGCTGATCTAATGCCAACTGAGTCTGCACATGAGAATTTTGCTAACCGTTTTTCAGAATTCACTCCATCAACTTCCATATCTTTCTCTGATGAGATGACTCCCTCTTTTGACTTTACTGATCATAGTCTACTTGGGACTTTGGCCAGTGATGACTTAGGACATGGGATATTCCCCTTGTTGTTTTAGCAATCATCTCTGCCTCCCAGCCATGTCTTTCTTTTTTTTTTTTTTTTAAGATTTTATTTATTTATTTGAGAGAGAGAGAGAGAGAGAGAGTGAGAGAGAGAGAGAGCCCAAGAGGGGATAGGGTCAGAGGGAGAAGCAGACTCCCTGCTCAGCAGGGAGCCCAATGTGGGACTCGATCCCAGGACTCCGGGATCATGACCTGAGCCGAAGGCAGTCGCTTAACCAACTGAGCCACCCAGGTGCCCCCAGCCATGTCTTTCTTTATTTCAGTTTGGCCTACCTTCCAGGATGTTCAAACCTTATTCCTCCACTAAGAGTTATATGTAAAGACATGGCCTAGAACTTTAGATGAACATAAAGTCACTTATGATTTTATTTTTCTATAATTGTAAATTTTCAATATCATAATGAATATAAATCACTTTTTTCTTTGTTGAACATCATGTGAATGAGAAGAATCTTCTGTCTCTTAAAAAAAAAAACCCAAAAAACAAAAAACAAAACAATAAGAACTCCTCTGAGACTCCATAAAAAATACAGACAGTGCACAAAACTACTTCTTCCTTAGTTTTCCCACCTGTCCTCTTGAGGTTCTACCTTTTAAAACATTCCCCCAGTATTATCCAATTTGCTTCTTACTTTTGACTTTAAAGAGAAGAAACCAAGAAAAGTTTTTGTATGGCTGTAAACAATGAAGAGAGGTCATAAAAGAGGCACTTACTACCTTTCATATGTAGAGAGAATACACTGAAAAGGCTCAGTGCATCAACTTCATGTGATACACTTCTGATGAAATGGACTCCCTCTCACTACAAATGGTCAGCATTGGCTGTAGTCAACTAAGGTAGAGATGAGTGCTCAGTGGTGATTAGGCCATCTGGTCAACTAAGATAAGGATGCGCGCTCAGGGGCACTTGGGTGGCTCACAGTGCATCACACATCTGACTCTTGATTTTGGCTCAGGTCATGATCCCAGGGTCCTGGGATTGAGCCCCACATCTGGCTCCCTGCATAGCCAGGACTCTGCATGTCTCCCTCTGTTGTCCCTCCCCCTGCTCGTGCTCTCTCTCTCTAAAATAGATAAATAAATCCTTAAAAAAAAAAAAAGATGAGTGCTCAGTTTTCTCCTCCCCTCTTTCCCACCAGCCCTCCTTCTCCTCCTCTTCTTTCTCTTTTTTGTGTCCTTTTTCCTCTTTTTTTCTTTCACTGTTCAAGTTTTATTTGGTGTTTTACTTGGCATGACACTTGGATAGTTGGTTGCCTTGTTTTCATGAAATTTTTCTTTTTCCATTATATGGCAAAGTATGCTAGCTACTCTGACACAAATAGTACATAAATAAGATCCTTTAGAGCAGTTTTGCACTATTGGATCTCTCTCTTTTCCTCCCCTATACATGTCTACCTCATAATAGCATTTTGGAGATTTTTAGAGAAGGAGGAGTGCTGAAAAAAAATTGCTGAATAATAACCAGTTTTAGCTGATGCTTGAAATCTCACTATTAGAAAATCATTATTCTTTGTAAGGCAATTTTTATCCAGGTTCTTCCTTTAAAATATTAAACTAACTTAACAAAATATTATGCATTATTATAAGAAAAAAATTTAAATTAGCTAAGTTCCTGCCATGCTGCAAGTGACAACAAATGTTTTCTCTGGCAATAAGAGAATTAAATTTGTAATTAACTCTTCACTAATGGATTATAGTTCCTTTCTTGAGATAGCCTCAGGAGATACAAATTTTTCCCTATTGATTGTGAATATTTCTTTTTTTTAAGATTTTATTTATTTATTTCACAGAGAGTGTGTGCACAAGCAGAGGGAGCAGCAGAGGGAGAGAGAGAAGCAGTCTCTCTGCTGAGCAGGGAGTCAGATGCAGGACTCCATCCCAGGACCTGAGCTGATCATGACCAGCACCACTCCCAGCACACAGAGCCCCAGCAGAAGAAGAGGGGTAAGTAGGGTGGTCTCCGTACCATAGCTCGTACAAACTGACTGCTGCAAATTGACCAGTGTGGGTACGAAAGCCACTAACAAGAGTGCTCCCTCTACTGGAGGGGTGAAGAAACTTCAACATTATAGGCCTGGTACTGTGGCACTCCGTGAAAATTAGACATTATCACAAGTTTACTGAACTTCTGATGCTAGGAATTGCCCATGACTTCAAAACAGATCTGCACTTACAGGGTGCAGCTACTGGGTTCTGCAGGAGGCAAGTGAGGCTTATCTGGTGGGCCTTTCTGAAAACACCAACCTGTGTGCTATCCATGCGAAACATGTCACAGTTATGCCAGAAAACATCCAGCTAGCACACCACAGACATGCAGAATGTGATTAAGCACCATTATGATGGAAAACATTTCATTCTTTTAAAAAAAATTCTCTTCTTCCTTTTATTGATAGCTCTGAACATTAGATTTTTTTTTCCCATGGGGTCAAGAGGTACCTAAGTATATGATTGCTAGTGGAAAAATAGGGGATAGAAATTAGGTATTGGCAGTTTTTCCATCTTCATTTGTGTGTGAATTTTTTATATAAATGTGGGGATAGGAAGCATTAATGCAAGTCAAATGTTTCAGTGAACACGTGTTAGCAGTTCAACTTTATAATAATTATAGACAACCCTGTTACATTTTTCTGGACAATGCCAGCATTTGGATATTTTTACAACAGGAAATTTCTTATTGACGGCAACTACATGGTGCTTGTAGCATTTTTATCATACAGTAGATTCCATCCATTCACTATACTTTCCTGAGTTGTCCTATATGCAAGTACGTGTTTTTAATGTTGTCTGTCTTCTGTGCTGTTCCTGTAAGTTTACTATTAAAATACATTAAACTATGAAAAAAGTTATACATGGTTTTTCAACTGTGTGGGGGTTGGCACCCCTAACTCCAATGTTGTTCAAGGGTCAACTATATTTGTTTTATAATCAGAGTTGAGTGCTCTACTTTATAACCAGAATTGATCAGATGTAACTATGGCACCCACCACCAACATAATGTTTGTAAAAATTAGAAAAAGAAAGGTTCCTTTTTACACTATCTTGTTGTGTTCATTTATATGTGCAAATACATATATATATATATATATCTTCGTTTTATTTATTATTTATTTCCTTACTATTCTCCAGACTACAAGCCACTCAAGGAAAGGTGCCATGTTTGTTTTGCTAATTGCTATATTCCTGTATGTCCAGCACTGTAATTAAATGAGACAGTGATGTAAATGCCTCAATTCTATGCATATATATGTGTGTACACACACATATACATACATTCACACATATTATATATGTACAATATGTGTACATACACATATTACATACTTATACATAATACATCTATGTATATATAACCAAAACATATTTATATACATATATACATGTATATATGTATTTGTTGGTTTGCTTGTTTCAACTACACACTTAATTTTAGGAGCATGGGAAGATAAAGGGTAAAAGGTGTGGAGGTAGGAACTAGTTCACAGCTGGGAATGTAATGAAATTCATAGCTATTTCCCAAATCTTCACTATAAGCAACAGTTTTAGCATCTTTTATCCCTAAATCGCTATTTAGAATATTTTAAAAATAGCATATTTTCTAAATATTTCCACACTTTCTCTTAGAGGTAAGGACAGTTTACATGTACTATCAGTAAATCAGGGGAGGGGAAGCAAGAACAAATAACCATCTGTATACAGCATATAGTAGATTATCATCCCCCTAGTAAACATTAGCCAGGTGGAGAGGAAAGTGCATAGGCTTTAGAGTGAGGTGGATTCAGATTTAGATGCAGGCTAGGACACACTTTCTATATGAAAGCCTTGGTTAAATCACTCTGACCTTCAGTTTCCTCTTTGGGAAAAAAAGGATGATAAAAATCCATCTCAATGTATGTTGTGGGGATTAACTGGGATGAAGTAGGGAAAACATCCAGCATAGTTCATAACATATGGTAGGTCAATAATTGTCCCCTTTGTTTTTCTCACCCTTGTCAAGGAAGATGTGCTTTTCTAAATAGATTTGATTACATTGTTCATCATTGTCCTGATAAATCTTTAAACAAAGAGGGTCACTATATTTAACAGCTTGCAAAAATCTCTATTAAAGTATCACTCTTGGGGCGCCTGGGTAGCTCAATCGGTTGGGCGGCTGCCTTCAGCTCAGGTCATGATCCTAAGGTTTTGGGATCAAGCCGGCATAGGGCTCCTTGCTCAGCAGGGAGTCTGCTTCTCCCTCTCCTTCTGCCTGCCATTCCCCCTGCTTGTGCGCGCGCGCGCGCTCTCTCTCTCCCGCTCTCTGTGTCAAATAAATAAATAAAATCTTTTAAAAAATTAAGTATCACTCTCTGTTGTAATTGTTCACTTGAGGACTGGCTACAGGTCTACACTCCGAACATCTCCAGGGCCACATTATGTCTGTTCATCTCTGTATCCCACTAGGTCTGTGCCTGGCACATGGTGGGTACTCAATAAATGTTCATTAAGCAAATATATTATAAGGAGAACACAGAGTATATGAAAGGACTGAACTGAATAAAATTCACTGGGGTCCCCTAGGCAGTCATTTCCAAACTGGGCTGCATATCAAAAGGATGTGAAGAACTTGTGAGAAATTGAGGTAACAGCCACTTGCAATCCTCTGTACCCAACAAATTAACAGAATTTAAACCTGGAGGTTATGGGGCAAAATAATTCATTTTTTTTTTAAATATCCTGGGTAATTTTGATGACCCTCCAGGTTTGGAAGCCCTTGTCTAGTGATTGGTAGTTACTAAATCATGCTTCTTAGGCGGGCTGCACCAAAACCATCTGGAGTGGGGGCAGCTTTACGAAATGCTGATTGCGCAAAACAAGGGAACCAAAATCTCTGGGAATGTGTCCTAATGATCTGCATTTTTCATGTACCAGAAACATTTGGATCTATATCAGGAAATTTGTGAACCTGTGTGCTAAGCTGCTAAGTGATTGGAAGATTCTCAATTTCTTAAAATTGAGAACAGGAAGTGAATTAAGTGATTATTTCCCCAATGAAGAGCAGAGCCCTTAGAATCTGCAGAGGAGGTTTTCTTCAAAATAAGCATCACCTTTCAAATTCTAGTGTGCCTTGGATGGGGAAAGGGGAGAGTCTCTGTTGAACTGTAAAGAGCCTTGAGAGGATTACGATCATCTGCCCCATCCCTAGCTTTAGAAGCCACTTTGTTTCAGAATTTAACACATCTAGGAAAACACCGTGTGAGGTGTGGTTTAGAAAGTTTTGCCTTTTTGCTAAGAAGACTTTACTAAAGAAATGTTACTTTATATTTTAATTTGTAACTAGTGTGCAAATGGGATAAATCAGTAGCAAAATTTGTTTTGCAAAGACCAATGCTTGTCTTTAAAAAAAATGCCATCTTTCCTAATAAGGATGCAAAAAAAAAAAAAAAAGCCTCTATTGATTGACTCAAGAAAGATCTGCAATTTTCTATACCTACCTAACTTAATTTTCTTTCACTGTTCAAGTTTTATTTGGTGTTTTACTTGGCATGACACTTGGATAGTTAATTTTATTAGGTTTACAACTAAATATTTCATTCTTTGTGAGCAATTATAAATAGCATTTAATTTTGGTTTTTCATGAGCATATTCCTTATATACAGAAATACAATTAATTTTTATATGTTAATCTTATATCCTATGACCCTACCGAACTTGCTTATTAGTTTTAAGGGTTTGTTTTTGTTACCGATTCCTAGGGATTTTTATGTCATCTGCAAGTAAGGATAGATCTTTTCTGATTTGTATGCCTCTTATTTCCTTTTCTTGCCTTTTTTGCACTGGCTAGAAATTCAGTACTCTGCTGAATAAAAGTGGTGAGATAGGAAATCCTTGCCTTCTTCCTGATTTTAGGGGAAATTTCCTCTCTATTCCCAGTTTTCTGAGAGTTTTTATCATAAATTTGTGTTGAATTTCATAAAATGCTTTCTCTGCACTACTTGACCTAGTCATGTGATTTTTTTTCTTTAGTTGTTAATATGATGGCATATATTAATTGATTTTTGAGTGTTGGACCAGCTTTGCTTTTTAAGAAATTTGTTCACCTATATTGTCAAATTTATGCATGTAGAGTTGTTGGTAGTATTTCCCTATATCTTCATTTTATAGTTATCTATGATATTTTACTTACTTACTTAGAATATATTGTTTTATTATAAATATCTCCTTGGAGTATCTGAGATATGCATAATTTAGTTGATCATTCTCAAACAGGTGTCACAGAGTACCCAGTGTTGAATAGAAAAATGAAAAACTGTTTTATTCGATCTTTGGTATAGATAGTACAATAAGATATGGCAAAAAGTTTGTTATAACTCCTGACAGCCAGAAGTATTTTGCAAAAGCTTTTTAGATTACATTCTAATCCTTTATACAAAAGACAACCAGATTCTTTTCACAATATATGATACATATAAATTTACTTTTACCTTTGTATTCTGAATATCCCAAGTATGTCAACTCACTATCTCCCTTCAAAAAGCTATAACCCATCTTATTAAAGATGAAAATATATTAGTATTAACTATGATTAGATGTAGCTGTATTTTTTATAGGAATTCTATTTCATAACAAATCACAGAGTGACACAGTTTTATGTTCTGCAGAGTTTTGATTTCTTATTATCATTTACACTTATTGTCAGTGTTGCCTAAGGCAAAGTTGTTGCCTTGGTAGCACAAAAAAAAAAAGGACACTTTTATTCTAGGTCAGAAAAGCTGAAATTCTTGTAGCTTTATACTATGCTCATTTTGATGAGTATCTCAAGATGGGGATGGCAGGTACAGTGTCTTCATGCTCTTGCTCACCATTTCTGTACCAATGGAGACATATCTCATTAACCAGCCAGAGCAGTCTGCTCCAGAGAGTAAGGCAAAAGATTGTTATTCATTTTAACATAATCTTTCAGGCAACCATTTCCTAAGCAGCAACCTTACCTACAAGATGAAGCTCACCAGCCTTCCCTATCCTATATGTTTTATGAGGAAATTATTTAAAAATAAAATGAAATAAAAAGCATGAAACTATTACTTTCCACCTGAAACTTATGAATGGTCATGGATAGGTACCTTTTAAACAAAAGATTATTTGGAAATGAAAACTTCTTTTTTTTAAAAGATTTTATTTATTTATTTGACAGAGAGAGAAACAGCGAGAGAGAGGGAACACAAGCAGGGGGAGTGGGAGAGGGAGAAGTAGGCTTCCTACAGAGCAGGGACCCCAATGCGGGGCTTGATCCCAGGACCCTGGGATCATGACCTAAGCCGAAGGCAGACGCTTAATGACTGAGCCACCCAGGCACCCCTGAAAGTTTCTTTTAAAGTATATAATAGACTGACAGCAGAAAAATATTACTGTAATACCATTACTTTTATAGCCATACTGTACAAAATATGTTGAAAACTGTATGTTGTCAGATTTCAAATTAATCTGTGGTTCTCTATGGTTCAAAATTGATATTTTTAAATAGTGAAAGCACTGGTTTATTATTATGATTGTTATTATGATTCTGACTACTATATTATAACCTTAAAAAAGTTTATCTTAAATAGGATACCGTAGTAATCGTATTTATTCATTCACTCATTCCACAAATATTTCTTGAGCACAATAAATGTCAGCCATCGTTTTTAGCTCCAAAGATAACTGGGAAACAAGAAAGTCAAAGTTCTGCTCCCATGAGGGATGATAAAAACAGCTAGAAATGTACAAACATTCATACATAACTTTACACAGAGTACAGAGATAGGTGGTTAGCTAGGGAACACTTGGTAACTAATTTAGATTTTTGGGTGAGGGGTGGCTTCTCAAAGAAGCTGCTAATGTGATCAGAGACATGAATTACATAAAGGACTCAGCTTTGTGAAGCTGGGACAGGGAAAGAACATTCCATGCAGGCAGAGTTGACCACATAATTTGTGAGGCCCCTTGCAAAAAGAAAATGTGGAACCCCTTGTTCTAAAAGCAGAAAAAAGTACCATTAAATGTGCTAAAATATAAAGCTTTCTCATTTCTTCTATGACCATTCATTGGACTTGATATAGTGTTTTTTATTTGTTATATTAATATGATATATTAATGTTATTCTAAGCAAAGAAAATTAAAATTTATAATTATTAAATAAATGTTACCATTCATCTTTATATTGTGTCATGCCAATTTTAAATGCAAAAGTAAGAGAATTTAACTCACAGGTGGTATCTCCTCACAGATGGCATCATGAATATTGCACAATTTTTTATTTCAGAGCTTGTATATACATATATCTTTAACTCATAGCAGAAGCATTGTACAAAATTGATTCAACTGTTTTTCTCAGCTGCTTTTTTTACCTTTTTTTTTTTTGTGGAACAAGAACCAAGTTTATTTGTTCATTTCTTGCACTTGAAGTATTCCTCGATGACATCCTTTGCCTGAGACTCTTTGCCGTAGTCCTTAACCACCACACAACTGCAACCAACCACTTTACAGGGTTTTCCCTCTCTCTCAGTTTTACAGAGGCCTACCCATTCCCCTAGTTTCTTGTTGTCATCAACCTTGATTAGGTTGATTTGGTGTTCAGCACAAAGGGACTCCAGCAGCTTGACATACATAGGCTCATCACAGTTGGATGCAAGCACACAAAGATGGGCCTGGCTATTGTCTAAGGCTTTGGCAGCTTCGCGAATTCCACGTGCTAAGCCATCGTGGATGAGGGCGGTCTTCAGCACCTCTTGTAAAGCAGTATTAACGTCCACTACACCTCCAGCAGCAATGCCTTCCTCGGCCATGGCGGTGGATTACGAGTGTAGCCGAATCTTGACTGCACGCGACCTTCCGCCTCTGCACGACTCGGCGGCGGCAGGGAAAGAGCTGTTTTTTTTTACTTCTTGATAGGCACACATTCTATAAACATTCCCTACCTTGAGCTTAACTTATAAGTAAGGAAGGACTAAATGAAGATGAACATGGGTTAGTTACCCTATTTTTCTCTTTTTTCTATCTCATGATTCTCAGTGTAGGTGGTTAGCTAATACTGGGAAGATACATGAGCAAGAAAGGTTATGGATAGGGCTCTTTGATTATTCATGCTTCTTAAAACATCACTGCTTCCTTTCAATGTTTGAAGCAAGTTCTGGTTCTCAATAGAAGGTGTGCCATCTCAGCTGGCAGTGTGTCTGCTTACTAGACATGCTTACCTTGTACTCACTTTGAGTCATACTGAACCTCTACTACACACTGTAGGTCTACCAGAATTCTGTGGTTATGGGGCCCTGTAAGTGCTACATGCAAATGAGGTGGCAATGAATGATGGAAATATTGTATGTATTTCCTCTGCTCACCCATGTGCTCCACTGTGCCACTGAATTTCACTTACAAAACACAAGTTAATAGATAAAATTATTTAAAAATTTGAGATTGCATCAGTAGGGCATTAAACCAAGTACAGGGCCCTTTGGATAACAGGGCTCTATGCGATTCCACAGGTCACAAACCCATGAATCTGGCCTTCCAGGCAGATCAAGAACTTGTGTGAAGGCCTGAAAGCAGAAATGAACTTGTCACTTTTTAAATGAGAAAGCAGGCCATTGAAGCTTGGTGGGTGGAGAATGGAGGAGATGAGGTCAATGAGGAAGGAACTAACAGATGACATAGGGCTTTGTTTGCCAGGCTAAGGAGTCTGATGTTTACTCTGATTTTGATTGGAAGCCATTGGAATATTGTAAACTAGGAACATCATGATCTGATTTACATTTTTAAAAGATCACTCTCCTTTGGAATATGAAGTAGTCCCAGAGAGGTAGTGATTTGAACTATGGTGGAAAGAGTATAGATGGAGAGATGTGCAAAATTTAGGATATGTTTTAGAATTTGAGTGAACTTGGCTTCTCTTGGGTTAGGTGTATGGTATGAGGGGAAAGAGCAAGAAGAGATAATTAAGGTGTTTTGTTTTTTTTCCTTGTTCAATGAGGTGAGGAAGACTAGTGGTAGAACAGGTTTGATGGATATAGGAAATTTGGCCAAGGTGAGTCTGAGTTACCTGCTAAAACTCCAAGTGATTTTGCCAAATTGGCTATTTAATGTAAGGCCTAACAGTTGGTGAATAAATAAATATAACTTAAAGTAACATATAGAGCAAACTTAGAGAATTATAGGTTATTTGCCATTTTTCTCTGTATGAGAGGTGACTGGCTTTTCTACAAATGGTCAGTTTCAGTGCACAAGCTAACAAGGTCACAAATAAAATCTTCCTTTTCTTTGCTCCTCTTAATAATGGGTTACTGTACATACCGAGGAAGATGCGTAAGTTCATCCATTAGAGAAGAAACAAAATCTTATTAGCAGCAAGTCGCATAGATTCTGGGGTTTGTGAAGGTGGTATAAAATTTTGTTTCAGTAATTACTAGCAGCTCACATATTACTCCAACAGAAATAGCCTCAGATGAGGTTCCAGAGGTCCTTTACTTTTGTTAGTCTTCTCTGTACTTTTATTTCTCTGCTTTTTGGATTTCAATTAAATGGTCAAACTCAATGGGTTAAAGCTGACCCTGTGAGGTCACAACCAGAAGACTAGTATCTTGACTCCATCTTTAGCCACTTGTGTTGCGGTTACTCATGCTTACTGAGAGTTTGCTTGGGCTGTTTGGGATTTGCAGGAGTGACATTAGAACAGTAACGCACCATTGTCTCACTGATATCCATCACTTCTCATCCCATAGCATCTATGAACTCTTATATGAAAAATCACTTTCCTACAACAGATGAAGATGTGAAAGGAGAAAGGGTGATGGGAGAGAGCATCCTATTATGCCTCATAGCTACCATGAGAGCATCCATCAAATGTTAGCCGTTTCTACACTTTGTTTTTAAACCTTAAATACATATGCAGGATAAATGGTGTATTTCCTCATTTTGCAGATCATATCGCTGGTAAATTTCATCTTAGGGAATCAAATTCATACTGTCAAGTGACAAAATCTGTGGTCTTTCCATTATACAACACTGTCTCTGTAAAAAAAAAAAAAAAAAAAAAAACTCTGCCATGTGAAATTTTCCTTTTTACATACCAAATATCCATCTGCTTTTGTGTTCTAACTGGGCTCCCCAGAATGTTACTTTTATAGACTAATTCAATATCTAATTTTACAAATGAGAAAACCAAAGCACAGAGGGATTTGCAGACCTATCCAATGCCACATAATAAACACATTTAATGATAGTAGCTTAATAGTGTTAGATATTAATTATTTAATAAGATTTACAATTTGTCCTGGTTAATCAGCAATAGATGTAAGAAGGGATTAAAAGTTAAACTTCACTTTTCCCCAAACCTCTATATAAAATACAAGTTTTTATTTTGCATCGTTTAAATGAATCGTGGTGGATAAATGCAATCAGAGATAGGACTAGATTGTAGTGTGTCTTCTACTTAGCCTAATTCTATATCTACTTGTCCTTATTATTTATGAAAATTGGTTCAAGTGTAATCTCACTATTGTTCTCAAATGGAAGCAAATATCAGAAATTATATACCCAACATGCAAATGGCATTTTCTTTCTGAACATGAAACAAGGAAAGGATACCACAGAACTTTCCTGTAACACAAATTAAATTGACATGATTTACTTGGGACTATAGCAGAATCCACAAGGATTTGGATATTTTTTAATATCTGCAATTAGATAAACTGTTAGTCACTGTGTGAATGAGGCTAGGAAAGAGGGTTTTTCAGATATTGTACAGCATGAAATAAAACTAGAATTCACTTCATTAAGGAAAGAGGTTAAAAAAAAATCACATCTTGCTTTTTTTTTTTTTTTAGTGTCTCCAAAGATTTCTGAGACCTAGATAAGCTGTTAACAGTGTTTCAAAGTTTCGTAATATTTAGGTGTTAACTCTACAGGATGGGAACTACTTGGTTAGAAAAATAGGAAGAGTAGGCAATATTTTGCAGCACTGTGGAATTCATCAGGACCAAAGTGGCCGAATGCAGCTAAGCATAACATAGTTTTAGTGGCTTATGTAAAATATGCTAATTTGTCCAGATCTTAATTGGAAAAGTCTATTCTTCTATGAGAGAAATTATACTGTTCAAGGCAGAATGCAAAAGGTAGATAGAACATCAAGTAATGATGCCTATTCTAGATGCCAAGGGAACTGTGTAAAGACCGAAGGGTAAGTAAAAAATTGGAAGAGAAACATGTGCTCATACTGTACTCTTCAGTGAATAAAGGTTATATGTCTCCGTAAGGAGAGACATGTATGAAGTATTTAAAGCTGAAAGTCTTTAAATAAGCAATTTGCCAACAAATATATCTCAAGAATCTGTGTGCTTACAACTGTGATTGGTCCCCTGAGAAATACAATGGCCTATGCATGCTTCCTGCCTTCAAGGAGTGCCCAGGGAAGTCACAAGTAGAAGATGCTGCAACAGTGAACCATAAAAGGTACAGCCAACATAAACAATAATATCTTCCCCCCCGCCAAAAAAATATATTTTCCCACTAAGGCCAAATGTGCTTCACAGAGCCATTTTGTATTCATCTTTATAATGTTTAAATATGATAACTGTTTTGGAAAATCCTTTGATGACTATCCAGAGCACTTTGTGTGGATGTGGTAGCTGTGTGATTGGGGCAAATACTCCTTCTCTCTGTGCTTTGCACATGTAAAATGGGGATAAATAACAGAACTTTCTTGTACTATTGTGAGATTGAAAACAAAATGTACAAGGGGCGCTTGGGTGGCTCAGTCGTAAAGCGTCTGCCTTCGGCTCAGGTCATGGTCCCAGGGTCCTGGGATCGAGCCCCGCATCGGGCTCCCTGCTCCATGGGAAGCCTGCTTCTCCCTCTCCCACTCCCCCAGCTTGTGTTCCCTCTCTTGCTGTGTCTCTCTCTGTCAAATAAATAAATAAAATCTTGGGGAAAAAAAAGAAAAAATAATGTACAGAAAGTGCTTAGTCTGATCAGAAGTCCTCTCACTCGGTATTAATCGTTGTTGTCACCATCATCATCACTCTGCAAAACTTGCACAGACATGTTGTTAATGGATAGAGTTAAATGAGAATAAGAATAGAAGTGTCCTCCTTTTTTGCAGCAGTATCTCTTCTGGGGAAAATTGCAACTGTGTACATATCTTAATAGGGAACACTAATATCTGACATTACAATTGCAATCACTCAAAAAAAAGTTGTTTATAATTCCGTTCCATAAACAATCACTGAGTGTGTGAATATGGCAGGCCTGGTAGTAGGCATGAGCATACGAAGATAAATAAAATACATCCCACTCTCAAGGACTTTAGAGTGTAAAGGGAGATTCTGACATTTAGTAGCTTGTGATCAGCACTCTGATAGAGCCATTACAGAGTGCTATGGGGGCAGATTGGATGTAGGCCTATCCCAGTCTGGAGGAGAAAGGAAGCATCTGTGAAGATTTCTCAGAAAAATTATGCAATGGATGAGTTATATTTAGATGAAGGGGACTGCAGAACAAAGCAAGGAGGCTTGTACAGGCATTGTGTTTTGAGGGAACTATAAGTAGTTTTGAGAGCCTGGACTAAAGTGTAGTGTAGCAGACTTGAAAGGAAAAGAATGTATAAATGTCAGCAAGCAACTCATGAAAGGATACGTGAATGAGGAAATAAGTGAGTAAAGTAGGCTCTGGTCCCACACTGATCTAAAAGTGAGAGGCAGTGTGGGCTATGGGGAGTAAAAAGTCAGATAGCAGAGAAACTATGGAGGCTTCTAGCTTTTATCACATTGGGCTGAGGGAGAGACTAAGTCACCACTCAAAGGTTCATTTACTCCCATGTAAAGCAATCCTAGCTGAAGCCTGTATTACATTCTTTGGATTTCCATTTCTTATTCAGTCATCAGAATTAAAAACTGGCTATGGCCTAACATAGCCTTCTATGCAAGATCAAGGAATCTGAACCTGACCAAGTAAAAAATAAAGTAATTAAAAGCTTAAAGTATAAAAACAATAAATGTCACCTTACATTTTGGAAATCCCCCATGCATCAGCATGTTTCCGGATACAGTTCAAATGCACAGAAGATTATATTAGGAAGTAGCTGAAGGCTGCAAGTACAGTGACAAGACTTGCCTGAGTATAAGCAAGAGAAAGTGAGAACCTGAACTAGGTCAGCTGCAGTGGGTGTGGACTGTAGGTAAGCCAAAGAAAGACGCTTATGAGACAAATCATTAGGACTCATGACCAATACAGAGAGCCAAAGAGAGATGACAGGTTCTATGTGCTTTGGCTTATTTCTGGTATGTTGAATATTCTGGTAATTTGAAGTCCAACTGACTTAACCATTTAGGATCAGGCCCATCTCTTCAATGTGGAAGTGGATTCTACAACCCCATTTGGACTGTACCATCTTTCTCTTAAAGATGCTCTAGCAGCAGATCATGGGGATCATACCAGTTTTACCTCCATTATCATGGACTATGAGAAAGTAGTATTATAATATTTGTATTCTCTATTTTGCATCAATCTCCTTGACTAGATCTTGTGCATACATACACATATATATGTACATATGATTATGACATAACCTCATGATGAAGACTTGAGAATATTTGAAAATCATCAAAGGAGTAAAAATAAATACAGAACAATTCTAATATCTAAATGCTGAAAGGAGCTCAATCAAACACGTAATTATTGACCAGCTAGGACCTTTACACAGTGCTTATGTTTCCATATAATTCATGTTCAGTATGAAATTCCATGGCAACTTTTAAAAGCCATGAAGTCTCTCTGTTTTTATTTTTATATCAACTTTTGTTCCAGTGACATGAGGGAAGCAGTAAGTGCAGGTCTGGATTAAGAAAAGTAGAGTAGGGGTGCCTGGGTAGCTCAGTCAGTTAAGCATCTGCCTTTGGCTCAGGTAATGATCGCAGGCTCCTGGGACAGAGCCTGTGCAGGGCTCCCTGCTCAGCGGGAGTCTGCTTCTCCCTCTCCCTCTGCCCCCCTCGCCGTTCATGCTCTCTCTCTCTCTCTGAAAGAAAGAAAGAAAGAAAGAAAGAAAGAAAGAAAGAAAGAAAGAAAGAAAGAAAGAAAGAAGAAAGAGCAAGAGGAAGGAAAGGAAAGGAAAGGAAAGGAAAGGAAAGGAAAGGAAAGGAAAGGAAAGGAAAGGAAAGGAAAGGAAAGGAAAGAGAAGGAAAGGAAAGGAAAGGGTAGAGTAGCCTTACCTGTAAGTATTCTGATTTGATAGGTCTGGAGTGGGACTTGGAAAATTTTATCTTTAAAAAAAAAAGCTTCTCAGATGGTTCTTATGTGCATTCGGGGTTGAAAGGACAGTTTCCCTAGAAAAAGTCCAAATCCCTTATGCCATTTATGGTCCTCTATCCCCTGACCCTTGCCTGCCACCCTAGCCCCATTTCCCCACTGCAGTCTGCTTTCCATCTATACCCAATAGCTTGCAATTCTCCAGTCATATTAGACTGAGTTGTGCCTACCTGCCATGTCTGCCTGTATAATTCAAGAACCCAGCTTAAAATTAATGACCAACTCCTTTGGCTTCTCCTCTATTCTATAAGAACTCTTATCGCAGCATCATATGAACACTTTATACCAGGATCAGAAATATGTCATTCAAAAGTTGCCTGCAGCCTGCAGCTATTGTACCAAGACTGTTGGTAAAATTCAACTCTCAGAAAAACTGTTCCTATGTTTGAGGAAAAACACTTTAGCAGAACTTCTTTTTATGCAAAGAAAAGATCCAGATCTACTCTGAAGGGGAAATGGTGAGCAAAAGGAGAGCTAAAAGCCTGAGGATAATAGGGCTATAAGGAATCTTGGTTTTCTGGGGGAGGGAAGAGATGTTCTGACAAGGACAGCATCTGACTGAGAGAGAGGACAGAGTCCTGGATTTGAGAGATCTTAGAGCATCCAAGGCAGCAGACTGAATTCTGATCCTAAAGCAGAGGCTCTTAACCTGATTGTTTGACTTGGTGCTGACTGATGGGTCTAAGCCAGAGGGGGTTATTGGAGACAGAAGGAAATTTGAGACTTCCAGGTGCCTCCTGCTTCTTGTCATAAACAACGGTACTAGAAGTGTTCAAATAAATATTTGCTTTCCTTAAAAGCTGTAAAAGGTGATTGTTTTTGCTTATCTAAAGCTCTTAAATTCCCTGGTGTGGAATGAAGTAGGATCTGTAGAGACATGTCATAGGGTGGGTTTGTTTGCATTCATAATCGATAACCTTTATTGAGTATTAACTACACTAGGTACTGAATGTCTGTTGGTTCATCTAATCCTCACTAAAACCTGTAAAATTAGTTCTATGAAATAAGGATGTGGAAATAGAGACATAGAGAATTTAAGGTCAAAACATCTAGCGAGTGGCAGATTGAGTTTCGACCCGTCTCTGAGTCCACATAGAGCCCACTCTTTTAAAAACCATGTAATTTAAGACAATGCAGTCCACAATGACAAAGGTAAGGAAAACCTACTGAATAGTAGGTTTATCTTGAATAGTAAAGAAAAGAAGATTAGAATAGAAATTTTACCAAGCATACATTTAAGTATGTCACTGGCCGCTAAAAAAGCACATATGTGATACAAAACAAAAACTAAAACATAAAGAGTTTTATTTGGGACCTATTTCAAAGTAAAAGCAACCTCTTGTTCTCTTATTGCTGCTTTTTCAGTAATAAGTTTAATTTTGATGGAGTCAAATTTCTTAGTATTTTACCTGTACCACTATAGATTTTTATTTTGTTGAAACGTGTCTTCTTCCTTGTTCCATTTAATGTTATTTCCCAGCTTTAAATGTACTAAAAAACCTCCTCTACCCAGTTAAGTCAAACTTGGGAGTTTACAGAAGGAAACCTTTGCTCCTAAGTAATTCATTTTTCTATTTTTAGGGAAGGAACTATTTTATCAACACTTTAAAAAAGATCTACAATGGGGCAGAAATTCTTTTAATTTTAAGAAAAGTTTCCCCATTTTCCCCATTGAAAATACAAATTCCCATAAATATGAGACAGGACTGATAAAGCCACATTATATAAAGCCATGTACATAAAGTACAGACACCAAACCCTTTTAGTATTTAAGAGGTATTCCTATTGTAATAACCTATCTGAAGGCTTTTGCTTTTTCAGTTATATGATACAAATTAAATAAATTTGAATAGTATTGCATTATGTATCACATGTGTTTCAGTGGCTGCCACTGAGCACATCTTTTGACAGAGCAGTAAGCTATAGCACCTACATGGCGGTTTTGGTGAAGAAAAACTATCAGAAGATAAAGGGCTATGAATGGATTTGAACTAATCAAATCAATAAAAGCTATTTATGCCCCACTCAAAACTGCTGGAAAATGGTGTGCAGAGTCCTAAAGAGTAGGATAAGGATAAAGTTTCTTCTATTTCCTTACAGACCAAGATGTTGTGGAGCATTCTTTGCCAGTACAATACTCTAAGGGTTAGCTTTTGATAATTAAAACCATTCACCACAAGGGTTAGCTTTTGGTAATTAAAACCATTCACCCTTATTATTAAAGTTTATCTATATTTAAAATCTCAAGTCAGCCAGCATGAAGAGCTAAATCATAATTAGTTTAATAAAACTATCCAGGGAGGTTATGTGATCTAGCAGAAAACATGGAAAGTCAACGAGATGGGCCTTCGTCTCAGCTTTGGGATTGAGACCTATCTGTTACTGTAGGCCTCAGTCTACCCTCTATAAAATGAAGACAATAAACTTCCCTTCTTCACAGTGTGGGCAGGACGCTAGTAATTCAGCACTGCTGTCCTTACTGATGTCTGGCCAACAGTCAGTGTGTTGTTGACAGGGTGTTTTCTTCTGCTTCCCCTAATGCTGGTCTTCCAGTTTTCCCATGGATGGATGCATTGCCTCCCAACTCATCTGCTACTTCCCATTTTCCAAATGCTGGCATGAATCATTTTACCATTAGGGGAAAAAGTTTGATTTACCTTTAAAGACTTTTAAATTGTTAGTGTATGGTCTAATACTTGTCTTACATCACAGAGCTTGTCAAGTATTAATGCTCTTTGGGGACATTCTCAGGTACTGATGCTTCATTAGTTATTTCATTTTTACTTCTATTTATCCTTCCTAATTATGTATGCCTAGGTTAGTATTAAAATAGACATAAATAAAGTAGATGATTAAGAATAGACTTCAATTCCCAGATAAGTAAATAATGGATCAGTTTATTTTTAAATCTCTCTTTTTATTTCTTTCAGTTGGTTTTTTACAAACTTGGATATTAAGTGCCCATAAACCTCATTAGTGGAAAGATCATTGATTTTGGAGTCAGACAGATTTATTTGAAACTCAGTTTTGCTCTTGAGACCTGGGCAATCTATTCTTGCTAATTCTCATACCTGCCATTGATGAAATGAGGATAATAGAAGGCTGTGAAATTCAAGGTTGACATATAAAGTGCCCAGCACATGGCAAACACTACATTAGTTGCTGCCCCACACCCTGGGTGTGGTGTCAGGGAAACAGAAATGAATATGACAACAGCCACCAGACTGTAAGTTCTTCTAGGGCAGCTACTGATATTCTTTCTTATGTACTCTGGTTTCTCCAGTCCCTGGCTCTATGCCTGGCATATTATAACTCAATAAATGTTCGTTGGGAGAATATGCTGTGTCTGTATATAGGAACTCACAACCAATACTGGCTAAAAATTGGCATTCTCAGAAAAAGGTAGGAAAATTAGACTAAAAACCACATAGAATGTAACACATGCAAACACCTAGTAGGGACAGGTAGATTAGTGGAAGCCTAGCTTGTCTGAGAAGCACTCGAGTCCAGATAAAGAGACCACAGGAAAGGTTAGGAGTTAATACGGATGAAATAGAGAAAGAACAGGTCACCCTTTTATACTCTGTCAGATCTTCATGAGGCTTCAGGAGAGGAAAGATCTTTTGAATTAAAATCTTGGCCTCCATGGAGGAAAGATTATTATCATGAATTTTGGGTCATTGCTGAGAAAGATCTTTAAATAACTAACACCAGACATATAATCTAGGGAACCAGTGGCCAGTCTCGAGGTATCCAGGATGTATTTTTGAAATGCTTATAGTCTCAGGCCTCATTTTCCCATTTGTGAGTAGAGACCAATCCGTAGGTTAGTCATTCAAAGTTATTTGATTCTTCACAATGGTTTTCTCCAAAAGTCCAAAGCACGTCTCCTTTACTTGTTCAGAGCTCTGGGGCAGGGGGCAAGGGGGGGTTCTTCCAGCTATTAAAGGACTCTTAAAAGTACCACAGAGAAGACACAATTTTCACTATACCAAGTTTACCTGTTTTAATTTTTATCAGGATAGGATTTATTCTAAATATGCTAAGTAATGTTTGCAAATTGATTCTGTTATCGTGAAATAAAAATTAGGATTCTTTTCCAATATGGTTAGAACATAAGTTAGCAAAGCTACATTGTTACTAAATCACTCTAGAATAAAGACCTGGCATGTTTAAAACTGGGCACTATTCCACTCCCTTGGTACCTTTTGTTATCCATTTGTAAATAATTCTCCAGAGGTTTGGCTTGCTATTTTAATCATTTAACAGGCACATGTGTAGAAGTTGACCACTTACCACCTTCACTGCTACTAAGGTTGTCTAAGGCACCATTCTGCTTTACCTGGATTTCTGCAAAACTGTCCTTAATTTGGTCTTCTTTTCTCCACCCTCACCCCTCCCTAGCCCTACTGCCTTCTCCATATAACAAATGGAGAGATAATAATAAATTGTGAGTCATGTCACTCATCTGCTTAAAATCCACAGTGACTCCCCTTTCTGTGCTTCATAAAAAGCCAAAGGCCTTATGGTGGTCCATATAAGAATGTATATAATCTCTCAACTTGTCTCTGCTTTTCCCTCTTCTATTATTCTCCCCCTCATTCTCTTCATTCCAGCCATACTGGTTTTCTTGCTGTTTCACGAAAATGTCATGAATGTTCTCACTTAAGGATTTTGTTCTAGCTGTTCTCTCTGCCTAGGATTCTCATTCATTAGATGTTCTTATGGCTTTTACCTTCACTTCCTTCATGTCTTTGTTCAAATGTCATTTTCTGTTTGAGGTCAGCCCTGACTCAAATCTATTTACGCTTGCAAACCATGTAACTCTGTTTATCTTTCTAAACCTCTGTCCTTGACATTTATCATCTTATAACAAAGAAAAATTATTTTATTTACTATGATTATTATTTGTGTCCCTCTTATCTGACATAGCTCAATGAGGGCAAGATTTGATGGCTATTGAATCTTCACTGCCTGTAATAGCTCTTGGCATATAGTAGGTGGTCAATAAATATCTTAAATAAATAATGCATATTTTAATATTATGTATGGACATAATAAAGTCACAAATTGTGAAATGCCAATAATTAAAGAAAATGACTATATATTATTTACCAACTGTATGAAATGATAAGTGCAAAAAGATCTAGAGAAAGAAGTCAGTGTAAGATCCCTTGTAGTATGTACACTTTAGAAAGGCTAGATTTCTTTGTTTACTATTAAGAGAGTGAACATACAAATGCACAATGGCCAGACCATATATAATAATAGAACTTGGACCTAAAACCTGCAGCAGCTTACCCAGGAAACCCATCCCTTTATCTATAATAAACAACCCAGGAAGCAAACTTGCTGTAAGTCAGACTTGCAGGAAGCCAGATTTCTATCTCTAGTGACAGTCTAGGAAGCTAAACAATAATTTCTACAACAATCATCCCCAAATGACCAGGACTTCATTAATAACTGACAGCTTCCCCAATTTCTGTCTCTGTTTCCAACTTAGGACCATCCAGAGAAAGCCAAATATGTGCCCCTTAGCCAGTCACATAGGATGTCCCACTTCTAGTCAAGCCCACCTCTAGCTTCCCCTTCAATCAGACCTGAAGCCATCCTTATTTTCCACTGTAAAGCTTTCCCATTTCCTTTGAATCTCTCTGCCCAAATGCAAGCAACAGTAGCTGCCTCCTTTACTATAGCAAACTCAGAATAAATAGTATTTGCTTTCTCATTTGGTTGGTCTTTGTTTAGTATGTCTAGTATGTCCTGAATTCCTAGAAGGTATATTACATATTAGGTGTTCTGTGAATATTCATTAAATGAATAAATGAATGGAGGACCAAGATCATCAAGGAAAACTGCACTTAATGTGACATTTTTTTTAACTTGCCTTCAAGGAAAAAATAGGAATTGTTTCCCATGCACACTTCCTTCTTGAGGCTGTTTAAGGCTATCTTAACTTTCTCTTGAAGAAAAAGATAAAATTGGGCTGTAGTAGTAGAAGACAGGTCTTTTGATGTGACTCAAGAAAGGATAATAAATATAGCATCGAAGGGCAAGCTTTCCTCTGCATTCTGCTCACTGATATATCTTTGGTATCCTGAACATCAAAGATTCCACATAGTTTATGTGGTGAAAAAGTATCTCTATTTCTTATCCTCTCTCTCAGAGGAGTTGTCGTGAGCCACATGTGGTCTAGGCCAGCTCACCAGGAAACTAATACGTTAAGAGTCAAAACCCCAGTTAGTAGTGGAATGTGACTGTTTGCCTATAGTCTCTCTATACTCTGGCCAGACAAGTGCATAAAAAGGGTGTCTGTGACCATAGTAGGTCGCTGAAAGGAAACTAAGAGGCTTCAGAATATTGGCTACCTTTTCATCATTTTACACTGAAAATAGTTTCCCTGCTTTTCCTAATAGAATTTATAAAAAGGCACAGGGCTGAAAATGGAGAAGGTGACTGGGTGTGAACATGGGGAACCATTAAAAAATGTGGTCTATAGATTACAATCAGATTTTTAAAAGGAATTTGGATATAACACAGTACAGTAGGAAGCAGGGAAATAAGTTCTTAAAAAAGGAAACAATACAATATAGTGGTGTTTTAGGAAGACTAGTCTGGCAGCTGGTGGCATTTGCCAATAAAATTAAATTGCCAGATTTCAGTAAAATTAAATAGAACAGGAAACATTAAAATAACTTTCTGGTAACTATTTTGGATCAAATGCAGGGAAAGAAATCTCCAAGAAAACAAAAGTAAGTCCATCTTTTACTTTTAACATCAATCTTCGCATTGATTCATTTTGTATCACAATGTAGTTCAATTTTTTGGTAATGAATTAGGGCAGGCAACTAATGTTATATGGCTAGGAAAAAGTAAAGGTATTTAAGACTATTAAAGAGCTTATGTGGTGCACAAAACACAAAGTGAGCTTTTCAAATATTAGTCATGTGTGTGTGCCTGTGTATGTGTGTGTAAGAGAGTGAGAGAAAGAGAGAGAAGAAAAAAGGAGAAGAGAGATAGGTGAAAAATGCATCACTATGTTTTGTCTGAAAATTCAGTCAGAGACAATTAATGACAAGTTAACAGCTTAACAGGAAATGGAGTTTCAGATTTGAGAAAACCAATATAACTCACCCACCATATTCTTTCATATACATTTAGTAAATGTATATAACTGAATTTTAGATCCCTATTCATATTTTTAAGACACATTTCAATGCAAATAGAGACCGTAGCTTGCTAAATGCCTCAGCAAATCTAACTGCATTAAAATTTGGAGTTAGATTCAAAAGACAATTACAGGTGGTGATTAACAACGATATTCATAAGTGAACCAGAAACTCAACACAGGTAACTTTCTTTATAAATGTTTTCTGGCAATACTATTATAAAAAGGAACATTAATTCTTTAATCTACTACAGTTGATTTTCAGATATTAAATTGCTGCTCTGAGCTTTTGGACTCCTGGTAATCAAAATACTAAGAACTGAAAACAACAGCATTCTCTGTGCCCAGAACCACTTGACAGCTCTTCTATGATTGAGAAGAGCATTTAAAACTCATTTGTCCTTCCAATCCATGAGCATGGAATGTTTTTTCCATTTCTTTGTGTCTTCCTCAATTTCTTTCATGAGTATTTTATACTTTTCTGAGGACAGATTCTTTGCCTCTTTGGTTAGATTTGTTCCTAGGTATCTTATGGTTTTGGGTGCAATTGTAAATGGGATCGACTCCTTAATTTCTTTTTCTTCTGTCTTGTTGTTGGTGTATATAAATGCAACTGATTTCTGTGCATTGATTTTATATCCTGCCACTTTACTGAATTCCTATATGAGTTCTAGCAGTTTTGGGGTGGAGTCTTTTGGGTTGTCCACATAAAGTATCATATCATCTGTAAAGAGTGAGAGTTTCACTTCTTCTTTGCTGGTTCGGATGCCTTTGATTTCTTTTTGTTGTCTGATTGCTGTGGCTAGGACTTCTAGTACTATGTTGAATAGCAGTGGTGATAGTGGACATCCCTGCCATGTTCCTGAACTTAGGGGGAAAACTCTCAGTTTTTCCTCATTGAGAATGATATTCGCTGTGGGTTTTTCATAGATGGCTTTTATGATATTGCGGTATGTACCCTCTATCCCTACACTCTGAAGAGTTTTAGGATGCTGTACTTTGTCAAATGCTTTTTCTGAATCTATTGAGAGGATCATATGGTTCTTGTTCTTTCTTTCATTAATGTCTTGTATCACACTGATTGATTTGTGGATGTTGAACCAACCTTGCAGCCCAGGAATAAATCCCACTTGGTCCTGGTGAATAATCCTTTTAATGTACCGTTGGATCCTATTGACTAGTATTTTGGTGAGAATTTTTGCATCCATGTTCAGCAGGGAGATTGGTCTGTAATTCTCCTTTTTGATGGGTCTTTGTCTGATTTGGGGATCAAGGTAATGTTGGCCTCATAAAATGAGTTTGGAAGTTTTCCTTCCATTTCTAGTTTTTGGAACAGTTTCAGAAGAATAGGTATTAATTCTTCTTTAAAAGTTTGGTAGAATTCCCCTGGGAATTCTGGCCCTGGGCTCTTCTTTCTTGGGAGATTTTTGATGACTGCTTCAATTTCCTTAGTGGTTATGGGTCTGTTCAGGTTTTCTATTTCTTCCTGGTTCAGTTTTGGTAGTTGATACATCTCTAGGAATGCATCCATTTCTTCCAGGTTATCTAATTTGCTGGCATAGAGTTGCTCATAATATGTTCTTATAATTGTATTTCTTTGGTGTTGGTTGTGATCTCTCCTCTTTCATTCATGATTTTATTTATTTGGGTCATTTCTCTTTTCTTTTTGATAAGTCTGGCCAGGGTTTATCAATCTCATTAATTCTTTCAAAGAACCAGTTCCTAGTTTCATTGATTTGTTCTCCTGTTCTTTTGGTTTCTATTTCACTGATTTCTGCTCTGATCTTTACTATTTCTCTTCTCTTGCTGGGTTTAGGCTTTATTTGCTGTTCTTTCTCCAGCTTCTTTAGGTGTAGGGTTAGGTTGTGTATTTGAGACCTTTCTTATTTCTTGAGAAAGGCTTGTATTGCTATATACTTTCCTCTTAGGACCGCCTTTGCTGCATCCCAAAGATTTTGAACAGTTGTGTTTTCATTTTCATTTGTTTTCATGAATTTTTTAAAATTCTTCTTTAATTTTCTGGTTGACCCATTCATTGTGAAGATGTCAATGCTACCTAGAGCAAACTACATATTTAATGCAATGCCTTTCAAAATACCATCCACTTTTTTCAAAGAAATGGAACAAATAATCCTAAAATTTGTATGGAACCAGAAAAGACCCTGAATAGCCAGAGGAATGTTGAAAAAGCAAAGCAAAGCTGGTGACCTCACAATTCCGGACTTCAAGCTCTATTACAAAGCTGTCACCATCAAGACAGTATGGTACCGGCACAAAAACAGACACATAGATCAATGGAACAGAATAGAGAGCCCAGAAATGGACCCTGAACTCTATGGTCAACTCATCTTTGACAAAGCAGGACAGAATGTCCAAAGGAAAAAAGACAGTCTCTTCAACAAATGGTGTTGGGAAAATTGGACAGCCACATGTGGAAGAATGAAACTGGACCATTTCCTTACACCACATACAAAAATAGACTCAAAATGGATGAAAGACCTAAATGTGAGACAGGAGTCCATCAAAATCCTAGAGGAGAACACAAGCAGCAACTTCTTCCACCTCAGCCACAGGAACTTCTTCCTAGAACATCGCCAAAGGCAAGGGGAACAAGGGCAAAAATGAACTATTGGGACTTCATCAAGATAAAAAGCTTCTGCACAGCAAAGGAAACAGTAAACAAAACCAAAAGACAACCGACAGAATGGGAGAAGATATTTTCAAATGACATATCAGATAAAGGGCTAGTATCCAAATTCTATAAAGAACTTATCAAACTCAACACCCAAAGAACAAATTACCCAATCAAGAAATGGGCAGAAGACATGAACAGACACTTCTCCAAAGAAGACATCCAAATGGCCAACAGACACATGAAAAAGTGCTCAACATCACTTGGCATCAGGGAAATCCAAATCAAAACCTCAATGAGATACCACCTCAGACCAGTCAGAATGGCTAAAATTAACAAGTCAGGAAACAACAGATGTTGGTGAGGGTGCAGAGAAAGGGGAACACCCCTACACTGTTGGTGGAAATGCAAGCTGGTTTAGCCACTCTGGAAAACAGTATGGAGGTTCCTTAAAAAGTTGAAAATGGAGCTACCGTATGACCCAGCAGCTGCACTACTGGGTATTTACCTCAAATATACAAATGTAGTGATCTGAAGGGGTACGTGCACCCCAATGTCCACAATAGCAGCAATGTCCACAATAGCCAAACTATGAAGAGAGCCAAGATGTCCATCAACAGATGAATGGATAAAGATGTGGTATATATATATATATATATATCCCATTATATATGTTCCATTATATATATTCCTGTATATATATGTGTGTGTATATATATACATATATACACACATATATACAATAGAATATTATGCAGCCATTAACAAAACGAAATCTTGCCTGTTGCAATGACGTGGATGGAACTAGAGGGTATTATGCTGAGCGAAGTACGTCAACCAGAGAAAGACATGTATCATATGATCTCCTTGATATGAGGAATTCTTAATCTCAGCAAACAAACTGAGGGTTGCTGGAGTGGTGGGGGGTAGGAGGGATGGGGTAGCTGGGTGATGGACATTGGGGAGGGTATGTGCTGTGGTGAGCGCTGTGAATTGTGTAAAACTGATGAATCCCCCCACAGACCTGTACCTCTGAAACAAATAATACATTATATTTAAAAAAAAAAAAAAAGAAAGAAAGAAGATAGTAGGAAGGGAAAAATGAAGAGGGGGAAATCAGAGGGGAAAATGAACCATGAGAGACTATGGACTCTGAGAAACAAACTGAGGGTTCTAGAGGGGAGGGGGATGGGGGCATGGGTTAGCCTGGTGATGGGTATTAAATAGGGCACATATTGAATGGAGCAGTGGGTGTTATATGCAAACAATGAATCATGGAACACTACATCAAAAACTAATGATGTAATGTATGGTGATTAACATAACAATAAAATAAAATTTTAAAAAAAGACTAATTTGTCAATATTCACGGTTAGGTGGCATTAGGTAAAGACATTTTAATGATATTAGAGATTACATTGTAATAAGAATTTCTTGGGAAACCTGAAGTTGTGTGTGGTACAAGGGTTGCTGAAAAATATAGAGCTGCTATAATTCATCTAAATTTTATTTTTTATATTTTTATATATATAAATACATATTTATATTTTATATTTTTTAATATTTTATATTTTATTTTTACTTCAACATTTATGCTACACATTTCTAGGAACTCTTGACCAAAAGAACTAGGTTTAAACTAAACCATTTCACCTTCTAGCTGTGTGACCCTGATTATATCCCTTCTTTTTTTGAGTTTATTTGTTCCTTAAGGGTAAGACCTATGACCCAGGGCAGTGGTAAACATGAAATAAAGCTTTTTTTTAAGTACTAAGAGAGTTTCTGATACATATTAGCATCTTAGAAATGAATAGAGTAAATAATATGAAAATCTGAAAAAAGGAATGAGTCAGCAAAATAATTTTTGTAATGAAAACTGGATAGTGTCAGTTTCCCTTACTTCATGATTATTTTTGCTGACACCACTTTAAGAGCCTCACAGTAAAGTTTAAAGGGGCACAATTTTAGGATTCTGCTGACTAATTTAAGTTCAATCATTTACGAGCTATGTAGACTTGGACACATTTCTTAATTTCATTATACTTCATTTTCCTTGTCTGTAAAATAGAGATAAAGTATCTATATACAGCATCTTGTAGGATTAACTAATATAAAGCAAAGAAATCACATAATACCATTCTTGGGTCATGGTATTTGCTGAATAAATGTTAGCACATGTTCCCAAGTCTGCAACGTGGGGCATGGTTTTCAAATTGAATATACGCACCTCTTGGGGTACATGAAGTCTTTCTAAAGGTTGCATGAGCATATAGAGTTCAGTGAAGTGACCAGACATATCCTGGTTTGTTTATCACAGTCCCCATCTATGCCTATTATTACTGACCTATTGTAAGTATCACCCCTCTTTACCCTTAAAGTGTGCTGGCTTGGTTAATAAGTGTATGTTCACCCTAGTTCTAAAAGAATCAACTCCCACATTCTCAACCTCCCTATGAACTTTCTTAAGATAATTTCTCTAAAAATGCTTCTATTTCTAAAAATAATTCATCAAAAATGGTCAAAGTCATGCCAATTGTTCTTTCCCATATTGCCTAATGTAAATCACCTTTCTCTTTCTTTACACAAAATAAAGTATACCTTTTTCTTGTCTGAGGTTTTGAAAAGAAAAATTTGAGAGGGTAAAGCAAAGAGGGCATTGATAAGTGTTACACCCAGACATCCAGTCTATGTCCAGCTTCCAGATCTATCTTTCTTAAAAGTTGGAACTCACAGGTCAAATGATTGTCATAGGAATGTGTATTAAAACATTTATTTTAACTGAAAAATTAAGCCATACTTTACTTGAC
Source organism: Eumetopias jubatus (assembly GCF_037043125.1). Taxonomy (NCBI): domain Eukaryota; kingdom Metazoa; phylum Chordata; class Mammalia; order Carnivora; family Otariidae; genus Eumetopias; species Eumetopias jubatus. Next base: position 119,554,050 of record NW_028274808.1, on the reverse strand, counting down.
TGAAAGTAAATTTCATTGGCTTGATAATGAGGATGGGTTTTGCCTACTAAATTTACAGCAAACATTTTTTTTATTATTATGTTATTTTAGTCACCATACAGTACATCATTAGTTTTTGATGTAGTGTTCCATGGTTTTAATGAGCTAAGTCTGCAGTTCCAACCCTTTTGAAGTAAACATATTTAAATTACAAGTTAAATTATTTCTTTAAAAAGTAATGTACTGGACAGTTTATATTAAAATTAACAACATTTTGATATTTTCAACCTTTCTAAACATATCATGGCAATTCTAGCAAAAGAGTTATAAGTGTAATTAGTAGTCATTTGGTAAGTCTTGATAAAGTTTTTTTGGTATATTTCCCAGAAACTGAAAAAGTGAATGATTCATAGTAATTGGGTAAGAAATCCTTTAGTGACTCAGATAGTTTCTACTTTGCTTTAAAAAAAAGAATTGGGCTGCCACTGGTAAATCATTAAAAATATCTTTTGGTGAATGCTCACTATGTGATTTGTGATATATAACTCTGAACAAAAAATTCAACAAATTGAGTGGTATTGCTATAACAAACTTCTTCCATTTTCATCAACTTATTTATATGTCACTTTTCTCATTGCTTATATAAAAATATGAAAAATTATTCTGGTAAGAAGTAACATGTCTTCACAAATTCATAAACTTTAAAAAGCCCCATTATAGGTTGAATTTCCAACAAAACATTTCTTTGCATATTTAATATTTTTCAAAAATTAGAATATACTCTTACTTGAATGATTTTATATTAGTAAGGATTGTAATAGTTCAGTCAGAAGACTGAATATATTATTGCAATAAGCAAAAAGTAAAACATTTTTAATTTTTTAAATTATGAAGAAAAATTTTAGATGTATATGTGGGGAGCAGTTTGAAGATCATTGATCTAGAGAATGGGATCCCTGTCCCACTCCATTTTTCTAATATCTGTCCTTAATAAGTCATAAGTATTATTTTTAAAGAACATATTTATTTCATGCATGGGATTTTTATTTCTAAATGTGTTATTAATCTTTTAATTATTATATCTAAAGGGTCTACAGAAAAAATTACTAATTCTTTATCATGGCATTTATGATCTCCCTAGTACTATCTTACTCTTTCGCAACTTTTCCTTCATTGTTTTCCAATACAAATGCCGGGAGCCCTCTTAAACATGTTCTAGCTTGACCCACTGCCTTGGTCTTTCTACTGATCATTCTTAAAAGGCTGTTTGCTTCTTGTTTTATTCGAAGTCTCCTTTCATTACCATACAGCCCTCATCTCACCTTTAAACAAGGCCCGTTCCCAACAATTTCTCTTCTGGGTCATTCATTTTATCCTCAAATATTCTGCATTCATACTTCTCTGTTTTACTTGTGCACATCTTGAAATACAATTAAACTCTCACATATACATTCTTCCTCCTACCCTACTACCTTCCACAAGCATGTTCCAACTATGTGGAGATACAAACTATTTTGTTTCCTCCATCTAAAATGCCCTTTCCCCAGTACCATATGATTTCACTGATATGCAGAATCTAAAAAAAAAAAAAAAAGAAAACAATAAATAAATAAATAAAAAGCAGAATCAGATCTATAAATACAGAGAACAAACTGATGAGTGCTAGAGAGAAGGGGCTGAGGGGATGGGTGAAGGAGAGTGGTAGATACAGGCTTCCAGTTATGGAATGAGTAGGCCAAGGGTAATAAAAGGCACAGAATAGGGAATATAGTCAATGATATTCTAATAGCATTGTAAGGTGATAGATGGTAGCTACACTTGTGGTAGTTAAATCACTATGTTGTACACCTGAAACTAATGCAACCTTGTATTTCAACCATACTCAAATAAAAAAAAATTAAATATGGTGTAAAGAGGAAAAGAAAAAAACACACAAGATATTAATATTATTTTACTATTCAATAAATAAATTTTTTAGCTCTTAAAAAATAAAAGAAAAGAAAACAAAATAAAATAAAATACCCTTCCCTCTAGTTTCCATTTCTCCAGCTCATAAAATTTCCATTCATTCTTTAAGGTCTAGTTCAAATATTACCCGTTTTGGGAAGACCTCCTGGTTCCTCCAAAGTTTTGACTCCCACCTTTGTGATCTCATTGAATAAATTTACATTTATATAACTTATGAAATAGTATATCTATTTTTTATATTATTTCCCTCCCCAATCAGAATACCAGGAAAAAGGGTTAATAAATATTTATGAAGTAAAATATCTTATGGCCCTGATCATTGAGTATAGTTTGAATCATATAGTAGGAACTAACTGAATACTTACTGAATTAATATCTCTCAGGCAAATAATTAATTGGATGAATAAAAATTTTTGTTTGTGTTTATCTCCAGCATATTAACCCAGAAAATGTGAGCAACAAAAATACTGAGCTCTGTTTAATGGATATATATAGAAATGTAAAGCAGCAGAATATATGGAACTTCTGGAAAATTATCTCATTAATTTCAAATTATTGGGAGCATCCAAACCACATTATATGACTACACTGAAGTTAATTTTAAAATAACAACAAAATATAAACAAAAAACTGTCTTTAAAATTAAGAAAAGCTTTAGCTTGTGAGTAAAAATCATAACACAGGGTAGAAAATATTTATAAGCAAACCATAATGAAATGGTTATATATAAAAATCTACGGCTTATAATCAAAGCAATACTTAGAGGGAAATACAGAGCCTTAATACTTATGTTATAGGGTGCAGTCTAAGAGGGCAGCATAGGAAGACTTTGAACTCCCCTCTGCCCTCAGACACACCAAATCTACAGCTACATATGAAAAAATGCCCTCTGAAAAAGAACTGAAAAGTAGTGAACTGTTCCTCTATAGCAAAGGATAAAAGGACTACATTGAGACAGGTAGGAGAGGTGTAGACATGGTCTCACCAAAAAACCCACTTCAACTATGGTAACCCACAATAGGGAGGGATCTCACAAGTCCAGAATTTCTCCCAGAAAAGAGGGACTTGTGCCCTACATTGGGGACCCTATCCCTTAGGACCTAGAGATACAAGCATCCAAAACATCTTGCTTAGAAAATTAACAGAGCTTACCACCTAGAGATCCTGTAGGGAACTGAGATACTCCTATTAAAGGACTCTCTCATGCACTCTCCCTCACCCTGAGACCCAGAGCCATAGCAGCAGTTTGAAAGGCACCTAGGCTATATGTGAAGGAGACTCAATTTGCTAATCATAAAACATCTGCCAGTTGAGAATCTCCCCAGAGATGGAGGTGCCAGTGAGTACCATTTTTGTAGTCTCTCTCTACCCTTCTAGCACAGGCTGGTATGTGCAGATAGGGCACTCTCCCACTGCCTTGCTAAGGCCAGTGGGGATGAGCAGCTGCAGCCTTCTCCTGCTGGGGGTCACATGTAGATGCAATACATTCCTGCCACCTTACTGAAACCAGCAGATGTGCACAACCAAGGCATATTCCCACTCCCTTGCTAAAGCTGGCAGGCACGCCCTGCCCCCTGAGGCTCCCAGCTGCATTGCTAAAGCTGGTAGATGCATGCAGTCCACACAGGGGATGCCCCGTTATTGCCTGGCCCTAGTGGCCAGGAGGGCTGTGTTCTTGGGCTTAATGAGACTATAACAATTGGAAAAGAGTTCTTGGTAGGCTTCTACACCCAGGGCACTGCACAGAGTGTAAAATGAAGCATACCCCCAGTCTCCTTGTGAAAAAGGCCTATTTACTTATCCTGTGCTTTGGCCTGAAGAACAGCTTTCAGGTTTGCCATACATCTAGAGACCTCAGTAGAGCTCTCAGGGAATACAGGCAGGGAAACACCATCCTTGCATTCTCCCCTGGTCTCACTACAGTTCACCTCTCAGAAAGGAGCTTATATACCCATGTGAAGCCCCAGTTTTTGCATCTGTCAGCTACGGGACACCTTCAGATCTTCTGGTCTAGCAGCCAACAGGGTTTATAATTGTGGCCCCACAAGACTATATATTTTTGCATATTTTAAAAGCTGCTGCTGAGGGTCTGGCTTCTAATCAGTGTGAAATTAGGTACTGACTGAGTTCATTCCTCTTGGAAAATGACAGGTCTTGACACACTCTCAACAACAAGGACCTATCTAGAATAAATCAGCCTGCTTAGACAACCACAAAGATTCAAGAGACAACCAAGAGTTAGGGGGCAAGGTTGAACTATAAGTTTCATCACCTACATGAGGCCACTCCTCAAGACCAGGACAGGTGACTGTTTTGCCCAATACAGAGAAACACACATAGATAGTAAAGCACACTGAGAAAACAGATGAATATGTTCCAAACAAAAGAACAAAATAAAATGTCAGAAAAAGACTTCAATGAAATTGAGATAAGTAATCTATTTGATAAAGAATTCAAAGTAATGGTGGGGGTGCCTGGATGGCTCAGTTGGTTAAGCATCTGCCTTTGGCACAGGTCATGATCCCAGAGCCTGCTTCTCCCTCTCCCTCTTCCTCTGCCTACCATTCCACCTGCTTGTGTGCTCTATCTCTCTCTCTGTCAAATAAATAAATAAATAAATAAAATCTAAAAAGAAAAGAATTCAAAGTAATGGTTGTAAAGATGTTCTCCAAACTTTGGAGAAGAATGGATAAACACAGTGAGAACTTCGACGAAAGAGAAAATGTGTACACTGCGACAAGATATGGAATAATATGAACATTTTATGTTAATAAATTTGAAATCACAGATGAAATATACACATTTTTAGGAAAAAAGAGAACTGCTAAACCTGATTCAAGAAATAAATATTTTCAGTATTTTTTACAGAACTAGAACAAAAAAAAAATTCTAAAATTTATATGAAACCACAAAAGACCCTGAAGAGTGAAAGCAATTTTGAAAAAGAAAAACAAAACTGAATGTATCACAATTCCAGAGTTCAAGTTATATTACAAAGCTGTACTAATCAAAACAGTATGGTACTAGCACAAAAATAGATACATAGATCAATAGAACAGAATAGAAAACCCAGAAATAAACCCACAATTATGTGATCAATTAATCTTCAACAAAGGAGGAAAGAATATCCAATGCAAAAAAGACAGTCTCTTCAACAAATGGTGCTGGGAAAACTGGTCAGCTACATGCTGAATGACACTGGACCACTTTCTTATACCATTGATATAAATAAACTCAAAATAGATTAAAGACCTAAATGTGAGACCTGAAACCATAAAAATCCTAGAGGACAGAATAGGCAGTGATGTCTCTGACATTAATAACAGTTCTAGATATGTCTCCTGAGGCAAGAGAAATAAAAGCAAAAATAAACAATTAGGACTACATAAAAATAAAAAGCTTCTGCACAGTGAAAGAAACAGTCAACAAAACTAAAAGGCAACCTACAGAATGGAAGAACGTATTTGTAAATGACATATATGATAAAGGGTTAGTATCCAAAATATATAAAGAACTTATACAACTCAACATCGAAAATACAAATAATCCAATTAAAAAATGAGCAGATGACATGAACAGACATTTCTCCAAAGAAGACACTCAGCACATGAAAAGATGCTCAACATTAATCATCAGGGAAATGCAAATCAAAACTACAATGAGATATCAACTCATACCTGTCAGAATGGCTAAAATAAAAAACATAAGAAACAACAAATGTTGGCAAGGACATGGAGAAAAAGGAACCCTCTTGCACTGCTGGTGGGAATGCAAACTGATATAGCCACTGTGAAAAACAGTATGGGTTTCCTCAAAAAGTTAAAAATAGAACTATCCTATGATCTAGTAATTGCACTACTGGGTATTTACCCCAAAATACAAAAATATTAATTCAAAGGAATACATACACCCCTATGTTTACAGCAACCCTATTTACAATAGCCAAATTATGGAAGCAGCACGAGTGTCCATCAATGGATGAATAGATAAAGAAGACATGGTGTGTGTGCGCGCGTGTGTGTGTGTGTGTGTGTGTGTGTGTATACAAGGACATCCAAGGACATGGATAAAGCTAGAGAGTATAATGCCAACAAAATAAGTCAGTCAAAGAAAAACAAATACCATATGATTTCATTCATACGTTGAATGTAAGAAACAAAACAAAAGAGCAAAGGAAAAAAAGAGAGAGAGAGAGACAAGCTAAGAAACAGACTCTTAACTATAGAGAACAAACTGATGGTTACCATAGGGATGTGGGAGAGGGGGACAGAATGGGTGAAATAGGTAATGGGGATTAAGGAGTATACTTGTGATGAGCACCAGTGTATGGAAGTATTGAATCACAATATTGCAGACCTGAAACTAATATAACACTGCATGTTAACTATACTGGAATTAAATGTTTTAAAAATTTTATTTTATTTAAAAATAAAACATAAATACATAAATAAATAATTGGGGTTTACAGTATTATGACTATGTTACTATTATTCACAGATGAACCACACAGTACACTAGGACTACATATTCTTTTACTTTTTTGTTTTCCTAATCACTGCCTAATTTTTTATTGTTTGCTTTGTTTTCTGTTTTTTTTTATTAATTCATCTCTGAACTCAAATAAAAATGTAGATCACTTAAAAAAAAGATATATCTGAATGGTCCTATAATCCTTAATGTTTAATCACCAGTTAAAAATCTCCTAAAGCAAACTTCAGGACCAGTGTGGCTTTACAAGAGGATTCTACCAAACTTTCAAGAAACAAATAATCCTAACATTGAACAAACTCTTCCATAAAATGAACAAGAGGGAATTTTGCCAAATAGTATAATAGTTAATAAATGCAAACAATATATATTTATATAAACATAGACTGTACATATTTTATGGAGCACAGTAATAAACATCTGTGAACATATCACGGCATTTAAAGCCTTAAAATTTTCCAGTACTGTTACCACATAGTGCCCCTTTTCTGTCCTATCCTGTTGCCTCCTCAGAGTTAAACAGAACCCTGAATTTTATAGTTTTATAATTTTTTTAAAAATTGAGGCATCTAGGGAGCCTGGGTGGCTTGGTCGTTAGGCGCCTACCTTCGGCTCCGGTCATAGTCCCTGGGTCCTGGGATTGAGTCCCCCATCGGACTCCCTGTTCCGCGGAAAGCCTGCTTCTCCCTCTCCCACTCCCCCTGCTTGTTTTCCTGTTCTTGCTGTGTGTCTCTCTCTGTCAAATAAATAAATAAAATCTTAAAAAAAAAATTGAGGCTTCTAGTTAAACGCACAGACCTTAATACATTGCAACAAATAACCACACATATGTAAATAAGATACTTCCATTACACCAAATAATTCCCCCTCCTCCCACCAAGACAAGCATTGTACTCCACTTTCCTGATTTCTATCACCACAGATTAGTTTTGTCTGTTTCTGACCTTTACATAAGTTGACTTACACAGCATGTATGCTTGTGTGTTTCTTTTGATCCATTCATCTCATCTTAGTAATTCATTCTTCTTTATTGCTGAGCAATATCCCAGTGTATAAATACACCAGCTTGTTCATATATTTTCCTGTTGATGGAATCTCAGACTGTTTCCAGTATGAAGTTCTTATAATATGAACAAAATATTACTCAAAAAGAAACAAAATAATATGAACATTCTTACATACATCTTTTTTGTGGACATATTTTAATATTACTTGTGTAAATAGTTTGAAGTAGAATTGCATTATCAGTGATTAGGTATATCTTCTTTATCATAAGAAGTTTCCAAACTGTTTTTCAAAGTGCTTTTACCGTTTTACACTCTCACTAGAAATTTATGAGATTTGTAGTAGCTCCCCTTGCAAGAGGAACTTTGAATGTCACCAGTCTTCTTAATTTTAGCTCTTCGAGTGTGTGAGAACTGGTTCCCACTAGAGTTTTCATTTGCATTTCCCTAATAAATAAGGTTGAAGAACTTATTACGTGCTTAAATGGCTTGGAAAAGAGATCTTTTCTGAAAGAGAGCTTTGCTCATTTTGGATCTAAAATTTTAAAAATAATCCTCAGTGTTTTGGGATTAAAAAGATGGCTTCTAGTTTGTCTTCATTACTTTTTAAAAAATCTACAGATTGCTGAGTATAAGACATTTCTCTCTCCTCTCTTAAAAATAAGGAAGTTCCACTGAAATATACAAATGACTTGGGTCAAGTTGTGAGGGAAAGCTTCACATGCAAACAAAAAGGAATTAATAAACTTTAAATTGTACTCTTAGCGTGACCACTGCTTTATAATAACACTCCATTATGTGATTTGAAATACTTTGTAAACAAACAGAATGGTACATAACTGCTATCTCCAAAGACAAACAGATGGGTTAGATTACAAATTCACTTAAAATGAAGAGCGTTCTTATTTTTATGGGGTTATTGAGACTAGTAAAGTCTACATAAATTTAAAATTAGAAAATTCGGGGCACCTGAGTGGCTCAGTCATTAAACGTATGCCTTCAGCTCAGGTCATGATCCCAGGGTCCTGGGATCGAGCCCCGCATCGGGCTCCCTGCTCGATGGGAAGCCTGCTTCTCCTTCTCCCACTCCCCCTGCTTGTGCTCCTGCTCTTGCTCTCTCTCTCTCTCTCTCTCTCTCTCTCTGTTAAATAAATAAATAAATAAATAAATCTTAAAAAATAAATAAATAAAATAAAATTAGAAAATTCATAAATTTCCAGGAACAAGAGAAAGAAACTTTGAATACTTGCTGGGCTATATAACTCAAGAGAAAAAAAAAAAGAGAGAGAGAGAGAGAGAACTTTAAAATACTGACCTTGATTGATAGGTTACAAGATAAGAAGCATAGAAATGTGATTGGTATCAGACAAATAGCAAAGGGAAAAAAACGACAAAGAACTTCAGTATTTCTACCAACACTCTAAAGGTGAAATCTCGGGGTGCCTGGGTCGCTCAGTCGGTTAAGCTTCCGACTCTTGGTTTCAGCTCAGTTCGTGATCTCAGGGTCATGATACGGAGCCCTGCATAGGGCTCTGTACTCAGCTCGGAGTTGCTTGTCCCTCTCCCTTGCTCTTCCCCCTGCTTGTGTTCTTCCCACCCCTCTCTCTCAAATAAATAAAGTCTTTAAAAAAAAAAAAGGTGAAATCTGATTAAAATCTATACTTTAGTTAATAGTAATGTATCAATGTTCATTACTATGTTCTAGCTTGTCTTCATGCTAACATGTTTGAATGTCACAGTTCTGTTTATTTCCTAGTACTTTTTGGTCTGTGACAGAAGTCAGTAACTTTGAGCTGAAATTAATTGTGGTGATTGAGACTTTAATAAATTCAAAAACTGCAAAGAAATATAAATGTTTATGGAGAATAATGGGTTTGATTTTTGTCTATGAAGGGAAAAAGAGAGTAAATAAGTAAAATGGTTGGTTACACTAGAATAGTAATGTACCAATGTTCATTACTAAGTTTTGACAACTGAACCAAAGCTATGTAAGATGTTAACATTAAGGTGAACGGAGGGAAAGGTGTACAGGAACTCTGTGTACAATAGAATGCAACTTTTCTGTAAATCTAAAACTATTCCAAAATAAATAGGTTATTTAAAAATATATGTATTTAGAAAGAAATAAAGTAAATGTGGCAAAATGTTAACAATTGGTATATACAGGAGATAGGTTTATATGGATGTTTGCTAGCCAATCCTTTCAACTTTTCTGTAAGTTTAAAATTTGTCACAATAAAGTACTAAAAGAAAAAAAATCACACTAGGGAAAAACAAAACAAAGTGCAAGAATTAAAAGTATGTATTTAGTATACAAATGTTGAAAATAGTTAATATTCCTTATTTAGAACAATTTAAACTGGTTTAATGATTTTGATTTAAATAATATATGCCATCTCCTTGATTTTATTACAGTGTAAAAAAATGCTAACGTATTTTATGTTACTTTACTCAGTAATGTTTAGTAGGACATGTTTATTCGTTCATAAACAAGGTTAATTCTTCTGAAATTTCTAATTTCCAAAATTGACTTTATGAGTCAAATAACTTATCATTGTTTCCACAAAATGTTTAGGGAATACTTAAATACACAACTAAACTAAATTATAATAACATTTTCTAAAATAGCTTACTATTTAAACTTATGCTTACTATTTAATCATTTAAACTTACTATTAAACTTAAGTTTAAACTAAACTTAAACTTACTATTTAAACTTAAATCAATAGAACTAATTATTCCAAATACACTAAAATTTGCTAAAAATTGGCTAAAAAATTTTATAGTAACAAGTGGCTATCAGTTAGTAGGTTAAAAAGGATATAAAATATTTTGTATTACTGTACGTTTCTTATTAACATTCACGAATGGAAAAGCATACTTATGACTGTGTCGTGCCTCAGTGCACAAAAATATTGCATATTTCGCTACCTCAACTCAGTGGATTGAAAGAATAAATATTTATTTCCTTGCTCATATTTCTATAGATAGTCTGCACATTAGCTGGGTGGGGCTGGACTCCCAGCTCTGGGATTCAAGCTCCAGACTCCATGATGCAAATGTATTTGTTCTAAGGTATAGATGGAAGGGCGTTGACTACCTGGTTCATGTCTCTCTAATGGCAGATCACTGCAGCATAAAAGGACACGTCCTATCATGAAAGAATATTTCAGGCCTCTGCTCACCTCATATTCACTAACGTCCTGATGGCCAAAGTCAGGAAGATGGCCAATCCCAAACCAAGTGGCATAGAAATACACTTCATCCACCATGAGGCCATGGCAAGTGTATGAAAGTAAAATATTACAACAGAGCAGCGAAGGATTAGGACCAATAATGTAGTCTTACCTGGGTGCCTCAGAAGCTCAGTTGTTAAGCGTTTGCCTTTGGCGCAGGTCATGATCCCAGCGTCCTGGGATCGAGCCCCGCATCGGGCTCCCTGCTCTGAGGGAAGCCTGCTTCTCCCTCTCCCACTGCCCCGCTTGTGTTCCCTCTCTCGCTGTGTCTCTCTCTGTCAAATAAATAAAATTAAATAAAAAAAAGAAGAAGAGAGGGCATAGTGGCCCTTTACTTCCTTGCTTTGGAGAAAAATTCTTAAGGGGATATTTCTTGACATCATTGCTATCTGTCAATCGGAAACATGGACTAATGAAGGACCCTAATTTTCACAAATTAACACAGTGGGAAGTGCACAAATTCATAACTTAAACAAACCTGGGTTCAAAACCAACTGGAACAGGTTACTTGTTGGTGGAGGTCATAGAGAGAACGTGACCCCTGCTTGACCCCAGCCTTACGGGCAATTAGAGGCTCCTCACCTCCTCCCTTGCACCTTGGAACTTACGTTCCGCCCACCATTTCTGCAGCCGGAGTTATTTGGAGGGAGCGCACTTGAGAAAGTGGATAAGTACATACCGTGCACTGACTGAATCCCTTTAAGGCCGGTACATAAACTTTTTTTTTTAAGATTTTATTTTTACTTATATATATATATATATATTTATTTATTTATTCATTTTAGAGAGAGAGCGTGTGCGAACGGTGGGGAGGAGCAGAGGGGGAGGGGAGACGGGAGGGGAAAAGAATCTCCAGCAGACCCCACGCACTGAGTGCTGAGCCCGGGCAGGGGCTCCGTCTCCGGACCTGGAGCCTGACCCTTAAGCGACTGAGCCACCCAAGCGCTGCGCTGCTGTATAAACTTTTAAGATTCTTAGGGCAGATGCGGAGATCTACTCATCTGCTGCCCAGGACAAGGACAAGCCTCATATGTAAGTTCCCTTTGCTTATTAAAACTGCCGCCTACCACTTTGGCGGGGGGGGGGGGGGGGGGGGGGGGGGTGGCGGCTGCTTCTCTCTTCTGTCTCTCCTTGTACTCTGTGGGCTGGGCTAGTTTGTGAGCCAATGTAATTTCACCCTTTCCAGTTTGTTCTTTTGCAGAGTAATACCTACTTTCACCCTCTATGTATTGTAGAAAAGGATACTAGAGAACATTTTGTCTAAGCCTCTTATTTAGAGAAGAATTTTTATTAAACTGGACTGAATAGAACATAAGAATTCCTGATTGTCTTCAACTTTTCCTTGTTCCTTGCTACCTGGTAACCTTGAGCAAGTGGCTTAAAGTTGCATTGCTTCCATTTCTTGAACTTACAATGGAGTTAACATGAGCCATGTTAAAAGCCATATTGCCTGGCTCATAGGAGACCCTCAATGAATATTATTATTACTATTTTTGTTATTAGAGAAAGCCCATATATGAGTGATATTATTGACACAGTAAGGACAGGGGAGAGGAAACCTTGGAGATAATATTGAAAAGAACTCATGAATAAAATAAGCCAAAGAAGAAATATTGAGAAAATATGAAAACTGCATTTGGCCTTGGTGTAATCATTTTTTTTCTCCTTTAAGTTTCCATTGTGCTACCTCAACATTACATTCCCCTTGATGAAACACCTACCAGGTGGCAATTGCCTGCCTCCAAAATACCTAAAGATAAGCTTGGGTTGGACAGTCAACAAGCTGGGAGATGCATTTTACTTTGGTAAAATACTTGCATTCTATGTTCACTATTTTAGTCTTCTGGATAATGGAATTAAAATAGTTATCTACCTCATAAAGATGTTGACAAAGTAACTTATTTCTTCATAGAAGTACATATTCAAATGTAAGTTCTAAAATTATTTATTACAAGAAAACCAATCATTTCTGCCATGAACAGACAAAAAGATGGATTTTCCTGTTTCTCTTGACAGTGATTTTGGGGTTTTCATGAATTTTGAAAGCTTATGAATAAAGAAAAGGGTGTAATCCCAGAAGTGAGTAGGAAGTTTATGATGAAGGATGGCATATGGATGGATGTCAGCAAGTATCAAGAACATTCAGGCAGAGATAAGGGAAGACATTGTGTGGGAGGAGTTGGCTCAGCTGTCTCAGGGTGCCAGAGAGAGACCATCTTAAGTATCACCAAAATTCTGCATCCTACCATATATTTTTCATATATTAGCTATGTTAAAAAGTCCCTTGGAGAATTTAATTTAAAAATGTTTTTCACTGATAAATTGATTCTCCCACCTGAAGTGGAAGAGTTCCAGTACTACCATGAATAAGAAGAAGAACAACAAAAATAATAGCAAAATAAGAGCAAGAATATCAAGTCAATACATTGCTCTTTTGTGCCAGGCCCTGGTCACCTCATTGAATATCACAGCAAACCTGTAAGGAAGGTGTTATTATCCTTATTTTACATATGTGGAAATAGAGGCTCATGTTAAGTTGAGAAATCTTACCACAGTCTCATAGGTTGGAAGGGGTAGAACCAGGATTCAAACCCCGATCTATCACTTTTCCAAGCTGAATTTTTAATCCCTCTACAATGACATATACAACTGGTTTATAGTTGCCATTGTATAGTTGGCATTCTGAATTGTCTATCAGTAATAAGAGAATGAATATTAAACTTGTGAACTATATTGGCTTTAATTGCTACTCACTGTTTATCCTTGTGGAAATGTTCCAAGAAAATACACCAAGAAAGCCAACCTGCACAAGAAATAGTTTATACTACTATAGAATATTGGCTAAGTATTACAAAGCATTCCTCTATTTTGATAAAGTCACAATTTTTTAGATGGCACAAATTGTAAATATTTTAAAAATAGTTTTTAGTGTTTCCTGAAGTATACTTAATTTTCAAAAATTCTGATACAAACCCCTGGATCTTTAAGTAGAAGATAGAGATGTGCTGACATGATCGCAACAGGTTAAATTATGAATTATCTTTAAGATCTTTTCTTTCTTGTTTTCCTCCTAGCCGCCAATACTCCCACTTTTATACTTCTGGTTTTTAACCTTAATTTCTAAATAGTTGGCTGTGATTTGCCTTGATGTAGAGAGAGGCAAACTTGTAGTGGGAAGACATTCGGTTTAGAGTCTACCAAGTATCTATAAGCATATGCACAGTGAGTGAGAAATACTCAGAAATAATTTTGGTGTTATTATTACCAGTATCAGAAATTTTTTGTACTTGTAAGAACAGTTAAGATATAGAAAGAACCGAATTAGTTAACACATACTTTACTTGTTTAATTCACAAATACATATGAACAAAGGTTATAAACATTGATTCATTCTCAATTGAAATCTTTAATCTTACAGAGAACAGCTTTTACTTGATACCTTTTAATTATACTTTTTCATATTTAGCAAGGTTATTATCACCATTACTACATGTACAGAATAACCCCCCTTTAAAGAACTACTCCCAAAAATATTGAAATATTTGCCTTATGTCAAGTTTTCTCCTAATACCTTAGAAGAGGTGTTCCTTTTAGTTATGTTCTCTTAAAAATGCTTTCAAAATGATCTAAATGAACTTTAATCAACTGAACAAATTTATTTTTGATTGTTGAATCACTTAGGCAAACTGCCTCCAAGTGCAAGTAAAATACAAAGTGAAATAAATTTGAATAGCAGAATGTAAGACTGTCCTTAAAATATCAGTCTTTAAAGTAAAAAATCACATTTAAGCTATGTTTTTGTTGTTGGAGGCCAACAAATTTTATTGCGTGAAAAGAGGTGAAGCATTATATAGATAACACAGCCCATGTTCTGTTACATGCTAATCCATAGCCATAGAAAAACTTACTTATTGAAAGTGAGGATTAAATATACCTGCTTTAAAAATGACATGCTTTAATGAGTATTTTGCCCCCAAATTTTAGGCAAACCCTGTATATTTTTGGCAATAATAATCCATGGTTACAAACATGTAGGTACAATAGTGGTTCTCAATCAGGACCGATTTTGCCCCTCAGGAGACTTTTTGTTTGTCATGACTTTGGAATGCACAACTCCCTATAACAAAGAATTATCCAGTCCCAAATGCCAATACTGCCGTTGTTGAGAAGCCTTAATGTAAAGGTATCTCTGATTAATGTGATAGAGTATTAAAAGCATTAATAAGTAGGATGTCTTGAGTTCAAGATTTAAAGTTAGTATATTTGGGGAGGATTGGAGTACAAGAAGGTATGTAAGAATAAGGAGGAAAAATAATAAGGAATTAAGTATATAGGCATCAGAATCAGAAACTGAATGCTATGAAAAACTAAACTGAGCCAGGCTATCTAAATAATACATATCAAGTTAGAGAAAAACTAGAGAAAAGTAGCAAAGCATTAATTATACATAAGTATTTCAACTTGAAGGTGATGAGACCATTCAGTGGGAGAAAGGAAGTCTTTTGAATAAGCGGTGCTTGAACAACTGGACATCAATGTGAAGAAAAATGATTGTAAACCCTGACTTCACACCACACACAAAAATTAACCTGAAGTAGGTCAGAGACTTCAATGAAAACCTAAAACTATACAACTTCTGGAGGAAAACCTAGGAGAAAATCTTTGTAATCCTGGTCTGTGCAAAGGCCTCAGAAATAGCATACAGAACACGAGAAGAAAAAAATTTATTAAAATTTATTCAAAAGTAAAACATTTGCTTTTCTAAAGAGATCATTAAAAAACAAAAGATAAACCACAAGTTGGGAGAAAACACTCACAAAATTTATATCAGGCAAAGTGCTTATATTCAGAATATAAGAAAAAGCCCTATACTTAATTACAGGAAGACAAGAAACTTAATTAAAATACTGGCAAAGTATCTGAATGGACGAACCAAAGTAGGATGGCCAATAAGCACATGAAAGCTTTGTCAATATCATTCACCGTTTGGGAAATGCAATTTAAAATCATATGAAATAGCACTACACCCCCATTAGAATGGCTAAAATTAATAAGACTGACAATAGCAGGTGTTAGCAAGTATATGGAACAACTGGAACTCTTGTATACCGCTGGTGGAATGGAAAATGGTACAATCGCTTTGGAAAACAATTTGACATCTTCTTAAAATTTAAACATATATCTACTTTACAACCCAAGAGTGTTAAAAGTATAATCTCTGCAATGACTTGTGCTTGGATACTCATAACAGCTTTATTTGTAACTGCCCTAAACTGGAAACAATTCAAATGTTGGTAAACAAATGAATAAACAAAATGTAGGATATCTAAACAAGTTAATATCACTTCACAATTAAAATGAAAAAAAGCTTCATGCGTGCAACAAAAAGGATATATCTAAAAATGATAAGGCTGAGTGAAACAAGCTATACAGAAACAGTATATGCGCTATGATTTCATTTTTTTTAAATTCTAGAAGAAGCAAACAGACCAAATTAATGGGTCATTGATTGCTGGGTGACATAGGTAGAGGGACAGATGGACTGAAAAAAGAGCTGAGGAACCTTTTGGGACAATGGAAATATCTAAAGTGATGATCGTGGTAAGAGTTTCATGGGTATATATATATATATATATATATATATATATCAAATTATATACTTTAAATCTGTGCAGGATACTATATATAAATTATCTCAACAGAGTAGTGAAAATTTAAAAATTCTATAGGTAGCTTTTGACCAGTGTGGTAGAAGGGGTGGGGAGTAAATGCTTCCCAGTTCTAACAGTAGAGAAGAAAATTCCCAGACATATTCTATGTATTGAGAGTTTTGAGGTCCAATTGCCCAAAGCATGGGCCAACTTGATAACATATCAAATATTGGTTTTCTTTATTTCCCTGTTAATTCTCTCCCAGCCCCTACTCCTATTCCAGAGATCAATTCTGGAAACAAACTACTTAGCATATCTTCCAGAATCTGCTTTCTGCTGAGTACTCAAGGAAAGATACATATCTTTTCTTCAAAGTATCTCCATACTGTAAATATGGCTGATGCCAAAAGTGGCCAGAGTCTGTTAGGATCTTTCAATACAGAAGATATTTTTGAGTGATGCCTTCAGGGAAGGAAGAACTGTCTTCTGTAGATTCCTGAATGTGTTCAATTGAATTATTCATTCGAAACTTCTCCAACTTTAAGTTGTTTCACAACTTTACTTTATGTAAATGTAGCATGATGTTAAAAGATATATTTTCAGCCTATCCTAGTGCGAGGATTCACTTGAGCTTCTGTGTTAAAGGAGAATTTGCAAACTTGCAACCTATTTTAGTGCCAAATGAAACTGAGATGTATTTTGTGCATTTCATTAGGGATATTAGTTTGCACTTTTATTTCCCCAAGGCTAGAACAAATGGATGCTGTGTATCTTTTCATCCAAACAGGAAAATGTTCCTGAGGAAAGCTTTGGTTTGGTTTGTTATTAAGGTAACATTTTAAAGTAATAACGGATATTTGTTATCTATGGCTTGAGAGTAAATTTTACATCTGGAGAGTGGAGGCAGGAGGTGCTGAAATTTGATTGTTCCAGTTCTTGAAGAGCTGAATTTGACACTCTCTTCCCAACTTTGTGTTTAGTGACATCACATAGGCAGCTTGAAATTGGCAAAAGTGAGAATATTTACACCATGGAAACTAGCAAATGCCACAAATCAGAGCTTTTCTTCACCCAACCCCCTACCTCCCAGTTTAGTTTGTCAGGCCATCACTGATATAATCAACAAGAAGGCAAATGATACACTGTGGCAGTTACCCTCAGTTTACTCCAACTGGGTGATCTGAGCTGCCCATACAAAGTAACCATAACTTAGAGGTAAAAGTTAATGGAAATCACTTTTAAACTTTCTTACTTTGCAGATGATAGAAGGATGTCTAGAGAGGTTAATTGATTTTTTCAGTTCACACAGATAGTTTCAGGGCTTAGACTAGAATCAGCCTCTTGATTCTTAGCAACCTGGTGGGAAAACAGTTTTCTAATTAATCAAATTTGCAAAAAACCCCTACAGTTGTGTGGACTCAACTTGACCTTAAGGTCCCAACCAACACCTTAAACATATTTGGGTCCAAAACCTATAATCATGTTATCCGCTATGGCAAATCCTAAACAAGCCTGTAGAGATATTTTTGTAGTTTGTTTCATTAGCAACTTTAAGTATTTTGAGAGTTGAAGAGTCCAAGTTAGCTTTCTGAAAGTGCTAATGTACATATACAGACTCAGGTGAAAATTGCAGTGCTGTGTCATATATGTCCTGAATTTAGTTATTTTTAAACTCCTGTAATTTATTGGACCTAATGATAAAAGAGTGCTG
Source organism: Eumetopias jubatus (assembly GCF_037043125.1). Lineage (NCBI taxonomy): Eukaryota > Metazoa > Chordata > Mammalia > Carnivora > Otariidae > Eumetopias > Eumetopias jubatus. Next base: position 119,536,013 of record NW_028274808.1, on the reverse strand, counting down.
TGAAACAAATCTGACTTTTCAACATCTTAGTGCTTAAATAAATTATGTCAAAGATATAATGATATAAAATATCTAAGACTAGAAGGACACATTTGTAAGTATTTATAAACATAAAAACAAAATATATACAAAATATCCTCAGAGTCTTGGGATCATAGTGCTAAAAGAATTTTGAAGAGACCCTTAGTACATCTTTATTAGTGAGTTACAGATTGGTATTTGTTGAAATAATTACCACAGAGGACAGTTTAGAACGTAATGTACCAACTTTGTTAGCAAATTCCAGTGTTTCTAAGTGTCTTATAGACTATGGGTAGTCCTTGCAGTGTGAAAGGAGAAGGTTAATTCCAGTAATAAAGATATGTAAACATAACGGTAGTTGGGGAAGACTTCCTGACGGGAGTAGTTTGTTCTTCCTCCTTATCTGTGGACCATGGAAGTTCTCCTCACTGCTGTTTGGATGGGTTTGGGAGCCCAATGTCTCCCCCTCTGTGGTAAAATATTGATATGCAAATACTTCTAGGTATGTTCTGGGAAGGATATTCAATGTCATTCACTAACTTTACAAAGAATTCTGTGAATCCCCCAAAGATGAAAGTAGGGGAAAAGTTCATTAATTTTTATTTGGTATCTGTAATGTGCAGCACTGTATAGTGCGTTTAAATACATGACTGCCTTTATTCAGCCTTCAGTTTGAAGAAATAATATTTCGTGGCTCTGATCTGTTGGACCTGCCTGCCTGACCTGCTCCAGCATATTCTTAACCTCTTCACCCTCAGAGTCATCACTCATGGATTCTGGAGTTAATCAGGTGAATCAATGTGCAGGATGGTAAATAGCTATTTTACTTATTTTACAAATCTTTATCATTCAGTTTGCTTCCTTGGATATATCGTTATTTACCCACAAAGTTCTATAGAATGTTGGCATCTTCTATCAGGCTCTGCCTTTGGCAAAAACTAATGAAAGGAAACATCTTTCTGTATATAAAGATAAAATATTCTATATAGTTTTTGTAACTGGCCTATGAAATGAACATGTAGAATTCTACACATAAGTGGCCAGTTTTCCCTTTGAGTATTCAGTACTTGGGTTTCCTATGTGTACTTGAAATATGTGGCTGTAGTTTTCCAACATTCATTTGAAGGCTTTTGTCTGGACACAAAAATCAGTAAAAATATATATTGTAGTTTGATCTGAAGTTTTCATCAATTGAGCTGATGAGAAAGCAGGTGGTTACAATGAAGCAAGACAAGCCTTAGATTGCTGCAGGCATGACTCACTGTAAAATACAAGTGAGCAATATATAAAAGCAGCAAAGAATTGAAAGGATGGAATAATTTCATATTTCTACACAAAAAAAATTGCCTAGGATTTTTTGCTATTCAAAAGGGGAAATATGACCTTCTGTCCTCGCTCATAAACAAATCTATTCAACATTTTTCAGCATGCCTACTCTTTCCTGCATTGTTGGTTGTATCCCACAGCCTCAGGAGAACACGGAGTGTTTAAGCCTAACAAATACTCTAATTCCTCCCCAACCATTTGAGAAGAACCTGAGATCCCAGAGTTCTACTCTTTTTATTGAAGGAGTTTTCAAAACCCAGCTGAAAGCAACTGGGTGTTTTACAAGAAAAAGGTGTATTGAGTGAGATAGGAGTACAGAGGGGGATTTTCAGGCTGTAAATATGCCTGAGAAACCGTGAAGCAAAGAGTAGGAACATAAGTACGCTTGGTGAATTGAGTTGTATCTTTGAATATCTGGCCTCTGGGTTCTTTATTGTGCTTAAGTTCCTTATAATGAATTAGGTCATTAGGGAAATATGCTATCTCAATGACTTTCATGATTTTAATGACCTTTAGAGATTTACAGGCATATCACCATTATTATGAAGAAATTCTCATGTGATACAGCGTAGGATAGTGTTTAAAGGCAAGAACTTTGGAGTCAGAAGGCCTGAATTCACATGTGGCTCCATCGCTTGCTAGTTAGAACCTTTGGGCAGATTTGGTAGCCCGTAATTTGTATGGGTCCCAGTTTCTTCATGGGTAAGATTAGAGTGGTAACAGCAATTGCCTTTTTAAGGTTATTTGTAAGGATTTCATAGATTAATGGATGCAAAATTCTCAGCACAGGACCTTGCATCTAGGAGGCAGTCTCTATGTTAGGTCTTGCCACTACTTGTCCTTTTGGATGTAGGAAGAGGCCAGTACTGGTTAAGTCTGGTATCCTGGTTCTGCCAGATGCTGGCAAGCTGTGAAGGCAACTTTGAATTTAGAGTTCTCACCTGGCATAATGGCAGAATTAACTAGCTAGAGCTCATATGAACAATAATAAGGAACTGTTTAATAAATTGTAATATAATAACTCAAATGTATTGTTTAGTTTGTTTAGGGGTTACCATTTCCAGTGCTTCACATATACCAACTCATTTACTCCTCACAACAACCCTATGAAATAAGAATTACTTTTTCTTATCCATTTCATAGTCAGAGAAAATAAGACAGAGAGATTAGGTAACTTAATACACATCTAGAAAGTGACAGAGCTGTGACTGTGTTAAGAAGCAGGATATATAATATGATCCCACTTTTTGGAAAAGAAACTATTTTATTTATATATATAAACTGCATTTTATATACAGTTGACCCTTGAACAACATGGATTTTAACTTTGCAGGTCCACTTCCATGCAGATTATTTTTGATAAATACAGAAGAGTACTGTAAATGTATTTTCTCTTAATGACTTTTTAAATAGCATATTCTTTCCTCTAGTTTACCTCATTGTAAGAATACAGTACCTAATACGTATAACATACAAAATTTGTCTTCATTGACTGTTTATGTTTTTGGTAAGGTCAATTGTAGGTCAACAGTAGGCTATTAAGTTTGGGGGAGTCACAAGTTATACACAGATTTTTGACTGTACAGGGGTCACTGCCACTAACCACCTGTTGTTCAAGGGTCAGCTGCATATATAAATTGCTACACACACACACACATGCATATGCACGTGCACATACACGCACACACACACATACACATGCACACATATGTCGTACAAAAGAAAATTCAGGGACCGATTCTGAACACCTACGAACTCAACAGGAGATCGAAGAAAAGAATAGCAACAACTCTGAACAGAAAAGCGACCACTTTCTAGAAGGTAGGACATGCGGAGAAGTGAATCCGAGGCAATATTCAGGAGGATAGACTCTGGGGGAGGGGGCCTCCGTCGGCTGCTTCTGGCAAGTGATAGAGCAGTGGAGCCCAAAATCAGAACTTTTAAAAGTCAGCTCTGCTGAGGGACGTCACTCCAGTGGCTAAACAGGGGGTGGAACCCTCGCGGGACAGTGTGGTCACAGGACCCTTGGGGACACAGAAAGACCGGGGGTGCCTGAGTGTGGCAGAGCTCCCAGGTATCAGAGCGGGGAAGCCGGCTGCAGAGATGGAGCCGAGGCGTGGGCTCTCAGCTCGGGGTTACCATAAACCGTGATCTGTGGCACAGTCAGGTCACTGCTCCTCCAGCAGGGACCCAACAAGCGGCAGAGCCGGAGAGACTCCCCTTCCTCCCCCAGGAGGAGCGGCGTGGGAGCACACTGTAGGGATCTGCTGGGTTTGGAGACTTCACACCGAGTCGGATGCCAGAGATAGAAACGCTCGGTCAAAGACCAGGTGAGCATGGAGTGCGGCTGGAGACGGGGGAGATGGGAGTGACTGACTGCTTTTCTCTGGGGGCGCACTGAGGAACGGGGCCCCGAATTCTCGGCTCCTCCGGGGCGGAGATTGGGAGGCCACCATCTTCACTCTTGTCCTCCAAAGCTGTACAGAAAGCTTGCAGGGAACAAAAGCTCCCGAGAACAAACCCAAGCAGATTACTTAGCCTGACCCCGGCAAGGGTGGGGCAATTCCGCCTCCAGCAAAGACATTTAGGAACGGTGGTAACAGGCCCCACCCCCAGAAGATCAGCAAGAACCGCCAGCCAAGACCAAGTTTGCCGATCAATGAGAAAGGCAGAACTCCAGCGCTAGGGGAATACTGCACATAGAATTCATGGCTTTTTTCCCATGATTCTTTAGTCTTTCAAAGTTAATTTTTTTTAACTGTCTTTTTTTAAATTTTTCTTTGTCCCTTTTTCAACCATAATCTTATTAATCCCTTTTTTAAAAAACATTTTTATTTTTCATTTTTAGAGTCATATTCTATCCCTTCATAGTAGTTACCCTTATTTTTGGCATTTATATATAAGTTGCTCTCTTTGAAATTTTGAGATAGTTTCTTCTAACACATCAAAACATACCCTAAATCTCTAGTGTATGGCTTTGTTCTAGTCTCCTGCCTAATCACATTCTCCCCCCGCTTTTTTTTTTAAATCCTCTTCTTTCTTTATTCAAACAACTTCTTATCAATTCCTTTTATAAAATTTGTTATAATTTTCATCTTTACAGTCATATTCCATCCCTTCATCATATCAACCCTTATTTTTGTACATATATAAATTTTTTTTCTTTAAAATTTTGGGAGGCACTTTCTTCTAACAGACCAAAATACGCCCAAAATCTAGTGTCTGGCACTGATCTATGCACCAGCCTAATCATATTTGATCATATTCTGTTTTTTTTGTTTTGTTCTGTTTTTGTTTGTTTTTATCTTTTTCTTTTTCTTTTTTCTTTCTTTCCCTTTCTTTTCCCCTGGTTTCAGGTCTTTTCTGATTTGTTTAGAGTATGTTTTCTGGGGACGTTGTTACCCTGTTAGCATTTTGTTCTCTCATTCATCTATTCTCCTCTGGGCAAAATGACAAGACGGAAAAAATCACCTCAACAAAAAGAACAAGAGATAGTAGCAACTGCCAGGGACTTACTCAATATGGCATTAGTACGATGTGGGACCTAGAGTTCAGAATCATGATTTTAAAGATACTAGCTGGGCTTGAAAAAAGCATGGAAGTTATTAGAGAAACCCTTTCTGGAGAAATAAAAGAACTAAAATCTAACCAAGTTGAAATCAAAAAGGCTATTAATGAGGTGCAATCAAAAATGGGGGCACTAACTGCTAGGATAAATGAGGCAGAAGAGAGAATTAGTGATATAGAAGACCAAATGATGGAAAATAAAGAAGCTGAGAAAAAGAGAGATAAACAACTACTGGATCACGAGGGCAGAATTTGAGAGATAAGCAATACAATAAGATGAAACAACATTAGAATAATTGGGATCCCAGAAGAAGAAGAAAGAGAGAGAGGGGCAGAAGGTACAATGGAGCAAATTATAGCAGAGAACTTCCCTAATGTGGGGAAGGAAACAGGCATCAAAATCCAGGAGGCACAGAGAACCCCTCTCAAAATCAATAAAAAGACGTCAACACCCCAACATCTAGTAGTAAAACTTACAAGTCTTAGAGACAGAAAATCCTAAAAGCAGCTCGGGAGAAGAGATATGTAACCTACAATGGTAGAAACATTAGATTGGCAACAGACCTATCCACAGAGGCCTGGCAGGCCAGAGAGGACTGGCATGATATCTTCAGAGCACTAAACGAGAAAAATATGCAGCCAAGAGTACTATATCCAGGTAGGCTGTCATTGAAAATAGAAGGAGAGATAAAAAGCTTCCAGGACAAACAAAAACTAAAAGAATTTGCAAACACAAAACCAGCCCTACAAGAAATATTGAAAGGGGTCCTCTAAGCAAAGAGAGAGCCTAAAAGCAACATAGACCAGAAAGGAACACAGACAATGTACAGTAACAGTCACCTTACAGGCAATATAATGGCACTAAATTCATATCTTTCAATAGTTACCCTGAATGTAAATGGGCTAAATGCACCAATCAAAAGACGCAGAGTATCAAATTGGATAAAAAAATAAGACCCATTGATATGCTGTCTGCAAGACACTCATTTTAGACCCAAAGACACCCCCAGATGGAAAGTGAGGGGGTGGAAAACCATTTACCATGCTAATGGACACCAAAAGAAAGCTGGGATGGCAATCCTTATATCAGACAAATTACATTTTAAACCAAAGACTTTAATAAGAGATGAGGAAGGACACTATATCCTACTTAAAGGGTCTATCCAACAAGAAGATCTAACAATTGTAAATATCTATGCCCCTAACATGAGAGTAGCCAATTATATAAGGCAATTAATAACAAAAGCAAAGAAACACATTGACAACAATACAATAATAGTGGGGGACTTTAACACCCCTCTCACTGAAATGGACAGTTCATCTAAGCAAAAGATCAACAAGGAAATAAAGACTTTAAATGACACACTGGACCAAATGGTCTTCACAGACATATTCAGAATATGCCATCCCAAAGCAACGGAATACACATTCTTCTCTAGTGCCCATGGAACGTTCTTCAGAATTGATCACAGCCTAGGTCACAAATCAGATCTCAACTGGTACCAAAAGATTGGGATCATTCCCTGCATATTTTCAGACCACAATGCTTTGAAACTAGAACTCAATCAAAGAGGAAAGTCAGAAAGAACTCAAATACATGGAGGCTGAAGAGCATCCTACTAAAGAATGAATGGGTCAACCAGGAAATTAAAGAAGAATTAAAAAAATTCATGGAAAGCAAGGAAAATGAAAACACAACTGTTCAAAATCTTTGGGATGCAGCAAAGGTGGTCCTAAGAGGAAAGTATATAGCAATACAAGTCTTTCTCAAGAAACAAGGAAGGTCTCAAATACACAACCTAACCCTACACCTAAAGGAGCTAGAGAAAAAACAGCAAATAAAGCCTAAACCCAGCAGGAGAAGAGAAATAATAAAGATCAGAGCAGAAATCAATGAAATAGAAACCAAAAGAACAGTAGAACAGATCAACGAACCTAGGAGCTTGTTCTTTGAAAGAATTAACAAGATTGGTAAACCCCTGACCAGACTTATCAAAAAGAAAAGAGAAAGGACCCAAATGAACAAAATCATGAATGAAAGAGGAGAGATCACAACTAACACCAAAGAAATACAAACAATTATAAGACCATATTATGAGCAACTATATGCCAGCAAATTAGATAATCTGGAAGAAATGGATACATTCCTAGAGATGTATCAACTACCAAAACTGAACCAGGAAGAAATAGAAAACCTGAACAGACCCATAACCACTAAGGAAATTGAAGCAGTCGTCAAAAATCTCCCAAGGAAGAAGAGCCCAGGGCCAGCTGGTTTCCCAGGGGAATTCTACCAAACATTTAAAGAATTAATACCTATTCTTCTGAAACTGTTCCAAAAACTAGAAATGGAAGGAAAACTTCCAAACTCGTTTTATGAGGCCACCATTACCCTGATCCCCAAACCAGACCAAGACCCCATCAAAAAGGAGAATTACAGACCAATCTCCCTGCTGAACATGGATGCAAAAATTCTCACCAAAATACTAGCCAATAGGATCCAACGGTACATTAAAAGGATTATTCACCACGACCAAGTGGGATTTATTCCTGGGCTGCAAGTTTGGTTCAACATCTGCAAATAAATCAACGTGATGCAATACATTAACAAAAGAAAGAACAAGAATCATATGATCCTCTCAATAGATGCAGAAAAAGCATTTGACAAAGTACAGCATCCTTTTTTAAAAATTTTTATTTATTTATTTATTTTTAAGAGAGAGAGACACAGCGAGAAAGGAAACACAAGCAGGGTGAGTGGGAGAGGGAGAAGCAGGCTTCCCGCGGAGCAGAGAGCCTGATGCAGGGCTCAATCCCAGGATCCTGGGACCATGACCTGAGCCGAAGGCAGGTCACGCTTAACGATTGAGCCATCTAGGCGTCCTACAGCATCCTTTCTTGATCAAAACTCTTCAGAATATAGGGATAGAGGATACATACCTCAATATCATAAAGCCATCTATGAAAAACCTACAGCGAATATCATTCTCAATGGGGAAAAGCTGAGAGCTTTCCCCCTAAGATCAGGAATGCGGCAGGGATGTCCAATATCACCACTGCTATTCCACATAGTATTGGAAGTCCTAGCCACAGCAATCAGACAACAAAAAGAAATCAAAGGCATCCAAATCGGCGAAGAAGAAGTCAAACTCTCACTGTTTGCAGATGATATGATACTTTATGTGGAAAGCCCAAAAGACTCCACCCCAAAACTGCTAAAACTCATACAGGAATTCAGTAAAGTGGCAGGATATAAAATCAATGCACAGAAATCAATGGCATTCCTATACACCAACAGCAAGACAGAAGAGAGAGAAATTAAGGAGTCGATCCCATTTACGATTGTACCCAAAACCATAAGATACCTAGGAATAAATATAACCAAAGAGGCAAAGAATCTGTACTCAGAAAACTATAAAATACTCATGAAAGAAACTGAGGAAGACAGAAAGAAATGGAAAAATGTTCCATGCTCATGGATTGGAAGAATAAATATTGTGAAGATGTCAATACTACCTAGAGCAATCTACACATTCAATGCAATCCCCATCAAAATACCATCCACTTTTTTCAAAGAAATGGAACAAATAATCCTAAAATTTGTATGGAACCAGAAGAGACCCCGAATAGCCAGAGGAATGTTGAAAAAGAAAAGCAAAGCTGGCGGCATCCCAATTCCGGACTTCCAGCTCTGTTACAAAGCTGTCATCAAGACAGTATGGTACTGGCACAAAAACAGACACATAGATCAATGGAACAGACTAGAGAGCTCAGAAATGGACCCTCAACTCTATGGTCAACTCATCTTTGACAAAGCAGGACAGAATGTACAATGGAAAAAAGACAGTCTCTTCAACAAATGGTGTTGGGAAAATTGGACAGCCACATGCAGAAGAATGAAACTGGACCATTTCCTTATACTACATACAAAAATAGACTCAAAATGGATGAAAGACCTAAATGTGACACAGGAGTCCATCAAAATCCTAGAGGAGAACATAGGCAGCAACCTCTTCGACCTCAGCCACAGTAACTTCTTCCTAGAAACATTGCCAAAGGTAAGGGAAGCAAGGGCAAAAATGAACTATTGGGACTTCATCAAGATAAAAAGCTTTTGCACAGCAAAAGAAACAGTCCACAAAACCAAAAGACAGCCGACAGAATGGGAGAAGATTTTTTCAAATGACATATCAGATAAAGGGCTATTATCCAAAATCTATAAAGAACTTATCTAATTCAACACCTAAAGAACAAATAATCCAATCAAGAAATGGACAGAAGACATGAACAGACATTTTTCCAAAGAAGACATCCATATGGCCAACAGACACATGAACAAGTGCTCAACATCGCTTGGCATCAGAGAAATCCAAATCAAAACCTCAATGAGATACCACCTCACACCAGTCAGAATGGCTAAAATTAACAAGTCAGGAAATGACGGATGTTGGTGGGGATGCAGAGAAAGGGGAACCCTCCTACACTGTTGGTGGGAATGCAAGCTGGTGCAGTCACTCTGGAAAACAGTATGGAGGTTCCTCAAAAAGTTGAAAATAGAGCTACCATACAATTCAGCAATTGCACTACTGGGTATTTACCCCAAAGATACAAATGTAGTGATCTGAAGGGGTATGTGCACCCCAATGTTTATAGCAGCAACGTCCACAATAGCCAAACTGTGGAAAGAGCCAAGATGTCCATCGACAGAGGAATGGATAAAGATGTGGTATATATACACAATGGAATATTATGCAGCCATCAAAAGGAATGAGATCTTGCCATTTGCAACGACGTGGATGGAACTGGAGGGTGTTATGCTGAGTGAAATAAGTCAATCAGAGAAAGACATGCATCATATGACCTCACTGATATGAGGAATTCTTAATCTCAGGAAAGAAACTGAGGGTTGCTGCAGTGGTGGTGGGGTGGGAGGGATGGGGGTGGCTGGGTGATAGACATTGGGGAGGGTATGTGCTATGGGAGCGCTGTGAATTGTGGAAGACTGTTGAATCACAGATCTGTACCTGTGAAACAAATAATGCAGTATATGTTAAGAAAAAAAAAAGAAGATAGCAGGAGGAGAAGAATGAAGGCGGGGAAATCGGAGGGGGAGATGAACCATGAGAGACGATGGACTGAAAAACAAACTGAGGGTTCTAGACTGGAGGGGATGGGTGGATGGGTTAGCCTGGTGATGGGTATTAAAGAGGGCACGTTCTGCATGGAGCACTGGGTGTTATGCAGAAACATGAATCATAGAACACTACATCAAAAACTAATGATGTAATGTATGGTGATTAACATAACAATAAAAAAATTTAAAGAGAAAAAAAGTATTAAAAAAATAAAAAAATAAAAATGTTACAACTAGGGATGGCTGGGCGGCTCAGTTGGTTAAGCGTCTGCTTTCAGCACAGGTCACGACCCTGGGGTTCTGGGACGGAGACCCATTATCGGGCTTCTTGCTCAGTGGAGAGCCTGCTTCTCCCTCTGCCTGCCAATCCCCCTGCTTGTGCTCTCTCTTGTTCTCCGACAAATAAATAAATAAAATCTTAAAAAAAAACGTTGCAACTAAGTTAAAACCACTATTAGCATGAAGTGGGGGATGGGAAGTTATTGTTTAACCAGAACAGAGTTTCTGTTTTCAAGATGAAGAGTTCTGGAGATGGATGGTAGTGATGGTTGCCCTTCACCCAATGCGCTTCATACCACTGAACTGTACATTTGACAGTCGTCAAAAGGATAAATTGTATGTTATGTATATTTTAACACAATTTAAAAAAAGACTATTATCACGCAATTGAGGTATTCTCTAAAATGTTATCAGAAGTAAAAGAATCATGGAAAGGAGAATGCCTTGCAGAGATGGGAGGCCAGGGTAAGGAAAAATGAGCAATGGATCATAGCTTAGTTCATTTTCCAATGCTGCCTTTTGAGCGAATCTTGAAACCCCGACGCATGAAAACGGTGCTTCCTCCTTCCTGGTCTCCTTGAGCCCGGAGAAGAACTCTATGCCGTGTTGCACTGTCTAATCAGAGTTGATAGAACCTGTTCCACACCAGGTGCTGTTGAAGGATATATTCATAAACACCGCTCACAGAGAAAAAGGAAGTTACTGTTGTAGCTCTTCCCCATGTCACGCTCCAGATATGACATGCTGCTCTCAGCTGGCCAAGATGTTTTTTGTTTTTGTTTTTGTTTTTATTCTCAAATTAAAATTATGATCCCCAACCACTCTAAACTCCTTTAGTGTTCCCAAGTTCATCTGCCCAGTTGCCCAAGCCACAACCTCAAGGCGATCTTTGACATCTCCACTGGCTCCTGATCAATCATCAGAGACTTCTTAATTCTACATTCAGTGGACTTCGTGAGTGTGTCTGCTCATTTCCATCCATACTGCCTCCGCCCTAGTTCACACCACTGTGGTCACTAATCTAGACTCCTAAAAAGCTTGTTAAGTGGTCTCCCTACTTGCGTCCCTGTTTCCCAACCCTCCCTTCATTCTTCAAGCAACAGCCAAAGTGATCATTTTAAAGATTAAATCAGATTAAGTTCCTCCCAGGCTAAAGCTTCCCAGGCTAGCCATGCCAGCTAGAGCAAACAAGCTCCTGCCAGGGGTCTGTGGCGCTCTGCACGATCTACCGCCTCCCCGCCGCTGTCCTTCCCACCACCTTCTTCCTTGCTCACCATTCTACTGGCCTTTTTCAGTTCTTTAAAAGTCCCAAGCTCTTTTTCTTGGTTAATTCCTAGTCATCCTTCAGTTCTCAGCTTAAATATCACTTATGCAGAGAGACTATTAATGAATTTACTACTGATTCATTCACTCAATAAATACAAACCTAGCATGTTCCAGTGTTAGGCACTCTACTCATCTTTGAGCCTCTCTCCCTGTATAATTCAAGCCTCCTGGTATATTCTCTCCTGGCACCTTGCTCTATTTCTTCATCGTACTTAACACAATTTTTTATGATATGTTTATTGTTTATTTTTTTTAATGTCTGCTTATAATGCACTAAGGTCTTTGAGGGGAAACTATTTAGTGCACCTCTGTATTGCTCCCAAAAATAGTGACTCAATAAATATTTGCTGAATGAAGAAAAAAAAAATTCAGAGACCTTTAATTGATATAAATATTTTATTGAGCAAGAAACATATCTTGGTGAACAGGGAGACTTTAAACCTGAAAATGGGGTGAAGCTCAGAAGCATGATGTTATAGGATGGCTAATAGAGACAGAATGAGGAAATTGTTTAACCTCTACAATGATTAATTGTTACAGTGGGGATTTCCAGACAGCAGTGGATTGGTTAAAAGTGATTATATTATACCATTTTTGGAAGACAACTTTAGGTTTCCTTTATCAGAGGCATTTCAAGGAATAACCTAAGTTAAATTTTGCCTAAGTTCATGGAATAAACTGGATTAAGTTTTGTTTTTGTGGCTTAAACAGTTTTGTCTACTCAGGGGATCTTAAGTCTGGTCTCCACTTAATTTATTTTAATAACTTCCCCCTTTTGGTCATTCTCTCAGCAAATAGTATATTGTTACTCTCAGGTACCACTGTTGACATAGTCACTAGAACAGATGGTCATTTAGTTGCTGTTACCGGGGGATAGTCCCCAAAATGTTAAAATGTTAAAAGGAAATATATCTAAGAAGTGGAATTTAGGGTGACCTCACATTTCTTATCTTTGCTTGATGACATTTCTAATCTTTCTATAGTAAACATATTACTTGAATAGCAAAATAAATTGCATGCTAAAATAAATAAACAGGTTAGACCAGATGAACTTTTTTTATTCTGTGATTCCACATACCAAATAAATACAGTCGGCAGGGAAGTTTTGCTATAGGAGGGTGGACAGTAACCACCCTCCCACCCTGACCCTGTTTATCTCAAAAGATTCCAGGAATATACTATTCATGGAGTGTTGCTGTTGCCTGTGCTGCTGGCATCAGGAGAATTGCTGGTATGGAAGGACTTGCTACTCTGTCGTGACTTTGGTACCACCTGAGGCTCACTTACCTCTCCTCTGTACTAGTTTCTAGAGCAGCAGTGGACCAAAAGAAAGGGCTGGGCGAGACCGTGCCTATGGTGTGTTTGGGAGAGTCATTATACAGTGACACACAATTCCATTCCATATGAATCATGAAGTATGCTTATATTAGGTAATTCAACGCTTTCTACTAAAATGATTGCTGATCAAAATGTTCAAGAAAATGAGGGGAGAGGAAAGAGAATTAAATATTACAGTCTGGTGCTACTGCAGACTGTTGGAGACATTGTCACTCTGGAACACCCAAGGGGCAGATCAAGGCTATGCATAGGGGGCAGCAAACAAGAACGCCAAATTTTGTTGAAAATAATTTTACATATGATATTTTAAAAAAAGTCAAAGTCACTATGGACAAAGTTAGATACTTACTATAATTTCTAATAGTACTTATTTTTTTAAAAGATTTTATTTATTTATTTTAAAGAGAGAGAGTGCATGGAGCAGGGGGTGGGCAGAGGGAGAAAGAATCTGAAGCAGATTGGCACTGAGCGGGGAGCCTGACACAGGGCTCAGTCTCACCATGAGATCATGACCTGGGCTGAAACCAAGAGTCAAATGCTTAACGGAGCCACCCAGGTGCCCCACTAGTAGTACTTATTTTATGGTTTAGTACTGATCATGGCTTGAAGGTGTGTGAGGTGTGCTCTTTTTACAATATTTAGGATCTCTGAAGGTCTTAAACTCGCTCTTAGCATCATTACACCTATGATTAAAGTATATGATTCTTTGGAGGCAGAGAATACAAAATAATGACTAAATGAGCAGAATATGAGCTGTTGCAAATATGTCTGAGCTGATGGCTATGATGTTTACTTAAGCCTAAATTACTGATTATTGATCACTTCATTTTACTCTTTCCCAAAGATAAGTGCCCTTCCTCTGTGGGTCTTACTATAAATGTGACAATATCTGAAAGTATGATTTTTATATATTTATCTGAATAGACCTTGAAGTTTCACTCCTTCGGAACTGAGTGAAGAGGAGAGACATTTCTTATCTGGATTAAAGTTATTTGCCTATTTACTGTTTTAAGTCCTATGATCTCTCTTCTTCACCATCAGAGGATAGAGCCAAAAGGGGTTATCTTTGGTTGTTTTAGAGAAAAGAGTAACTTTCCTAAATCCATACTTTAAACACAGAGCATTCTTCTTTATTAAATAAATAATTTTAATTTTAACTTCATGTATGCAAAAACTAAATATTTTCCATCTGAAATCTGGTTGGTCTGTATACAGTATGTAAAATCTGCTCCAATTGTTTAACAAAATAAACATGAGCTATTTTTTTCTAGGAGAAAGTAAAAGCTTAAGAGTCAAGAGACATTTTGAAGCAGGATTATAAGGAATAACAGAATCCTTAGATTAAAAGAAAAAGAGGTAAGGCGCCTGGGTGGCTCAGTTGGTTGAGCGACTGCCTTCGGCTCAGGTCATGATCCTGGAGTCCCGGGATCGAGTCCCATGTCGGGCTCCCTGCTTGGCAGGGAGTCTGCCTCTCCCTCTGACCCTCCCCCCTCTCATGCTCTCTCTCAAATAAATAATAGAAAATCTTTAAAAAAAGAAAAAAAGGTAGATTCAGTTCTTCTGTTTCCTTCCTCTTGCCTAAAATGTTGTTAGGCAAAAAACATGGAACAAGAAAGTCATAGTGGTCAATAGCCACCTTAAAAGATGAAAGGAGTATGTGCTAGGAGAGAGACTATCTACAGGCAATTCAGACTGAATAGCTGATGGAACACCTCACACATGTTTAAGGATTAATAAATAATGACAGAAATGGAATTAATGCATTTTGGAGGAAGAGATTCTGAGCTCAGCACTACCCTGGGCTCCTCTTCATTTTCACTCCTTGCAATAGCAGCTGAGTCAAAGTCGCAGAGTGTGGAGGTCTTACTTGCTTGAGAGAGAAACAGTCCCTTCTTAGTGCAGCATCCTACCCTCACCAGAATTTAGAAAGAACACATTTAAGACTACTTAACCAGAAACTGAAAGAGTTGACAGAGGAAAGTCAATTAAAGTAAAATGGACTTGCTCTGTCAATGACGCTGATGGTTGTTTATTTCATTTTGGAGTAAGCCCTAATGTGGAGTATCAAGCACCAGATCCTTGCCTTTTAGATAATAGCATTGAAGTCTCAAGTCTCTGGTTGTTGGCAATTCTTTGGTACTGCCCAAGTGAAAACATAACTTCTTAAAATTTTGATCAAAAATCAGCATATCATTTATTCATTCAATAAATATGGGTACTTCCTATATGTCAGACAAACTAGTATTCACTAATAAAGAATCAGGAAAAAATAAATGAGATTAATATATCTCTAAATATGGGGCACACATTCTTCTCTCTCTCATTCTGAGGAACATCTATGATTGGACATTTTTTATATGCCCAATTGATGCCTGCCCAATTACATAATAAAATAAGGACAATTTTTTTTTGGTGAGTGTTTGACTCAGATGCAATACAGGAATCTCTAAGCCTCAAGTTTTTTTTTAAGGATTCACTATTGATTAAATACGATTGTGATTTTCTTCTGAGAAACTGAGAAATTCACTGAATAAGTGGATGTCCCAGAAATGGGATGCTCTGCAGTTGGTTCACAAAGTAAGATTAATGACACCATGTAGTTGGTAATGACAAGGCCATGCTGAACAGTCATGGGAGATTAGGTTGTAACCATCTGTTTTCCATGTGATGTCTTAATAAACACCACCACCTACATTGAGGTGTTATTACAGTCAGCCTCCTGGGTATTTGTAGATCAGGGCACTTGGGCACAAGGAAGGAATTGTTGTATCTCCTTGAGTGACCACATGGAATGTTTGTGTCCTACATTAAAACAGCAGTCCCATTTTAAGGGGTGTGTGTGTGTGTGTGTGTGTGTGTGTGTGTGTTAACTGCACAGAACATTTGGTGAAGGGAGGCTAGGGATGGAAGGTTAGGATGAAGAGGTTTGCTTAGAAAGAAATTAGGATGAGAATTTAGAAAAAGTAAGACAGAGGAAAAGATAGTTCTGATTTTTGCCAAGAAGGAATTGAATTGAGAAAATTCTGGTTATGCATTATACTTAGTATGAATGCCATAATAAAAATAATAAGGAATCCCTGTGATTATTTTCTAGTTAAAACTGCCCACCCATGACAATCAATAGATATATATGTATGTATATGTGTATATAATATCAGCAGAGCACTCATTCATTCAATAAATATTTATATTTAAGGGAACCTACTGTATGCCAGGTAAACCAGTTTTTTCTAATAAGAGATATCTAACCTTCTCTAATAAGAGATCAGAAAAAACAAGTTTTATATCTATATAAGACTTATTATTTATTAAACTTAATGTTAAACTTATTGTTATATAATACATATATTAAACCTATTGTTGAT
Source organism: Eumetopias jubatus (assembly GCF_037043125.1). Taxonomy (NCBI): domain Eukaryota; kingdom Metazoa; phylum Chordata; class Mammalia; order Carnivora; family Otariidae; genus Eumetopias; species Eumetopias jubatus. The sequence goes on along the minus strand of NW_028274808.1, from coordinate 119,519,657 downwards.
TACTATTAAACAATATCATTAATATATATTAATAGTTTAATATGTATCTGTACTGACTTATTTTTATTTTAAAATGCAATGAGTATGTAACATTTTGCTTTTTTTTAATAGTCTGAAAATAGTTTATCTGGAACATAACTAGTGAACACAGATGAAAAACCAAATTGAATTGAAAAACAAAAAGGAGACCTGTATGGGATAAAAGATATATATTTGGGTTTAAGCTCATGGGCCTTTCTACTTTACTCATAGAGGAACTCCTCAGCCCTTCACTGATAACATATATCTATATATATATGTATTTTAAAGATTTATTTGTTTATTTGAGAGAGAGAGAGAGAGCACGCATGCGCACATGCCAGCCGGGGGTGGGGGAGAGAAAAATCTCAAGCCGACTGCCCGCTGAGCACAGAGCCCAAAGCGGGGCTCAGTCTCACGACCCTGAGATCATGACCTGAGCCCAAGTCAAGAGTCTGATGCTTAACCGACTGAGTCACCCAGGCGCCCCTATCTATACATTTTTTATACAGACAACATTAATGACAGTTTGGATTAGCTGCGGGTTCCAACGGGCAAACTTAGGGAGAAGAAAAGGTCAGGGCACTGTTTGAGTGAGAAGTTAGAGCAAATAGACTGACAAGACAGAGAGAACATGGTTACAATAGTCACAATAAATAAAACGAAATGAATCTTGAGCTGTGTAGTTCAGGGGTGCAATGATCTTGCCTACCTCAGTAGTACCCAAGGGTAAGATTATTTTTCCAGGACTGTATTATAATTGCTGCTTTTAATAATGAATTTGAGCCACCCACCAAAGGTTGTTAGGTTTGTTTGTGTTTTTTTACTAAGGCAGGAAATGTGTAATCATGTTAGCAATATTTCCAACTAAAATTATGAAGAAAAAAGCTTGACTCAGAAACTACTTGTGAAATTTGCTTTGATAGAAAATCTTATCTCCAACTATGCAAGATCAGTGAGTTTTTAACTATGTAATATTTAATCATTCTAACAAACTCAAAAACTGTTCTTTAGTAACCGATCTCATTCTTCTAGATTGAATGAATTTTAGACACTACAGATTCAGACTTGATCTTGCTAGCACACCTCTTCTCACATTGGCTGAACATAAGATAGGTTTCCTTTTGGAGTTTAAGAGTCTATGGTCATGAGGTCCTGGGTTTGGAGGTGCTGCGGTTTCATGCCAAGTGGCCATTGGCATTGTGTATTTCCTGTTGTAAAAGTCCATTTTGAATTGGGAGTGCACGGAGAGGCCAGTGAGAGGCGGAAATTTTGCTGTATCACTACCTATATTTACGGATATCCTGTTTCCTTTTTAAGCCATATTGCTTTCCACCAACCTCACAGTTATGCATCTCCCATGTCATTTTTTCTACTCAATTTAATTTCTAATAGCCTTTGCCCTAACTTAATGTAATGGTCTTCTGGTGACTAACATACCATAATAAAATAAAATTTTTAAAAAAATTAAAAAATGCTTTAAATCCACTGTTTTAAAGGACATACTAAATTGATTCATGCCCCAATAAGAAAATACTAAATCCTTTGCTGCCTTCCTGGACCTTGCCTTCCACGTTTTGTTACAGGCAAGAAAATTGAGCCTAAAGCCTAACGCTCACTTAGGGGATTGAGAGAATGAGGTCCCCTTCCTGATTAACAGCTGACTAATTATGAGTTACTGTTAGGCCTGGAGGGAAATTGCCCCTGTTCTGGCTTTTATAAACTCAGTGTCTATGTGCCATTTTGAAAAACCTCATCCACATTCCGAATTCCACACCTAAATCTCCTTCTCTATTAATCACCGCCCAGACTAGTTCAAGTGGGAAAAGGAAAAAGCAAAACCAAACCAACTGGAAAAACAAAAAATACAGTGGGTTTCTTGATGTTTTGAGTTAAGATGGAAATAGATCCACACCCTCTCCATGTGTATAACACACAAGAAGAAAAACAGAACAATTAAAAATTTTGAATCTTCTTCCTTTGAATATTTAATTTGTATTCAAAGTTCATAAGGCACAATAAATTCTGGGAAGTTCTGTGTGTGGGTGTTCTCTCTTTTTACATGTAATTTCCTGATGGTCTGTGGAAGTAAACTACCTTCCTTTGCTGTCTCTGTTATGTACAACTGTTTTCTTGGAAAGATAAGCCGCAGGTTCATTTGTGAAATGGGTAGCAATGTTACTGGCATTTACGCTAAAGCTTCTGCAAGGACATTGGCAACCACCGCTAAAAATCTGATTTTGTGCTGAGAGTGGTGCTGTCAAAGTCTAAGGAATTGCCTCCAGCTTTGCTAAGATTTTGGCTCCTTCTGTTGATTATTTTCACCTTTTTCTACTAATTCACTGTACTTCTCTAGAGCATTAGAATACTAACCCTCTCTAAAAAGAAAGACACCTGAGCCTATAAAAAATAATTCTTAAATTCAAAGTGCCAGGAAAGCCTACTTGTCATTATCCTTATGAAGTTATTTCAATAAACAAAATTCGCTGTGCTTTTCTATAGATAATTCAAAGTGCCATGTTTATGTTTATTCTTTTTTTTTTTTTAAGTAGGCTCCATGCTCAGCATGGAGCCCAACATGGGGCTTGAACTCATGACCCTAAGATCATGATCTACGCTGAGATCAAGAGTTGGATAGTCAACTGACTGAGCAATCCAGGCACCCCTATGTTTATTCTTGAGAACCAAGTTCAGAAGCACATTATGAAGTAAAGATATCAATGCCTCAGCATCTCTAAAATCTGGAATAATTTCAAAAAAGGTTGAAATATTCCTACTGGTTTGGTACTCTGTAGAATAACAAGAGCAATAATTCAGGTTTTATTTTAAAATTATTGGGAATTGTTAGAAATAATTGTGGTGTGTTGATTATCCAGAAACTATAAAACATCTTGATTATTGGGTGCCTGGGTGGCTGAGTCAGTTAAGCATCTGCCTTTGGCTCAGGTCATGATCCCAGGGTCCTGGGATCGACTCCCGCATTGGGCTCCCTGCTCAGCAGTCAGTCTGCTTCTCCTTCTGTTCCTCCCCCCTGCTCATGATCTCTCACTCTCTCTCAAATAAATAAATAAAATCTTTAAAAAAAAAATCTTGATTATTTTTAGTGCAACAACTTGTAATGAAATGTCATGAGTTTTATTTTTAATGCACTTTATGGTTTTAGTTCTAAAGTTTTAGCAAGATATAATTCAACAGCAAATGGTAAATATGGGCCATTTAATAACTTTTTCAGATAAATTATTTACTTTCAAAAGTGATTGGCCCTAAAATGTTTTCCCTTGAATCTTATAAACATAAGATGTAGGCAGAACTTTATGTAAGAAAAATAAAGTGAGTAAAAGTAAACCAATAGTGATGAAAATCATAACAAATAAAATATTTAGGTTAATTGTATTGTTGCATATTTTAGGGGATAGCCTTAGTTCTGAGTCAATTACTTATTAAAACAATCATAATTATCATCAAGTCTGTAAGTAGGTACTATGTGTATGGCTTGTACTAGAAATTTTTATCTATGCCTCTGAGCTTATGTTATGACAGAAACACGGACAAGTTCAGTATCACCATTTATTTTCCCCAGAATGTTTACTGAACCCAATCCTGTAGGCTGTTAAAGGTTATAAAAATAGAGTTCTGTGGTCAAATAAAAGTCTTGGAAATTTTGTGTAAAATTCAAACTGGTCCTTTAATATAAAGCTTCTTGTTCTGTTTATGGGTTAATGTCCACTGTGGGTCTATAACAGAAATTATTTATCAAATTTGTTAGACAATTGCATTAGTCAGGGTTCTCCAGAGAAATAGAACCAAGAGGAGATATATAAGGGATTTATTATAAGGGATTGGCTTACATGATGATGAAGGCTGAGAAGCCCCACCATCTGCCATTTGCAAGCTGAAAGCCCGGGAAAGCTGATGGTATAGTTCCAGTCCAAACCCAAAGGCCTGAGTACGAGGGGAGCCAGTGCTAGGAATCATTAAAAATATTTGTGGAATATCCCAAGGCCCAAGAACCAGGAAGCCTATGATACAAGTACAGAAGCCTTGAGAACCAGAAGTACCAACATCTGAGGGCAAGAAAAGGTGGATGTTTCAGCTCAAAGAGAGGGCAAGTTTGCCCTTTCTCTACACTTTTGTTCTATTCAGGTCCTTAGTGGATTGGATGATGCCCGCTGGCACTGGTGAGTTTTTTTTTACTCATTCTACTGATTCAAATGCTAATCTCCTCTGGAAACACCCTCAGAGACACACCCAGAAACAGCGCTTTACCAGCTATTTCTTAGCATCTCTTAGCCCCGTCATGTTAGCCCCGTCATGTTGACACATAAATTAATCGTCATAACCTTGAATGTGTTAAAAGATCTAAACTTTGCCATTAAATTATTGAACACTACATCTGAAACTAATGACGTACTATATGTTGGCTAATTGAATTTAAATTAAAAAAGTGATAGAAGTATTTCAATTATGACGTTTTTAGATCACTAAACAATATATATCATTCTCACTTTTAATTGAATGTTTTTATTATATTTTATGTCATAAGATGTCTTTTCTTTCAGCAATTGTTTGTTGATCACCTATATAAAAGTAGACTATTTAAACTTGACCTAGATATCAGACTATGTTTTTCTGAGTTAAAAATATAACTCTTGTTCACTGTCAGTTAGTCCAAGACCAGAAGAAAAATATATACTATGCTAGCAAAGTTAGGTTTATTAGACTTATTGCAGTTTGGGAGAATGCCAACTTCACAGTCTTCATGAGAAAGGAGACCATCCACATCAAGATATAGCTGTTAGCACCAAGAACTGAAATGACCTATGCCAACCTGGCTTTTTCCCAAGAAATCTTTGCTTAGGAAAGATAAGACTGTAAACCAATAAATGCTTTCACTGTTTGCTTCTGGAAATTCATGTAAATCAATTTTTCTGAGATAACAATCTGCTCATCTGGGTAAACAGCTCACTTTTCAAATAGCAATTTACTTAGGAAGATTCACGTCAAATCCTTCTTTTCACTGCATCTATCGACACCACATTTTCACAAACTTTACCCACTCCCAGTACATTCCTCTCCCTAGAAAACTTTTAAAGACCCACCTTAAACTACTTGAACTCAGATGTCAAAGTCTCTACATCTGTCCCTCTAACTCCCCTCTTCTAAGACACTGCTAACATGGTATTCTGCTTTACTACCGTTTTCATAAACTCAGCTTTATTAACTTATTGTTTGATGATATTTTAGAGAATTCAATAGTAGGGTCTCAAATAGGATAAATTAAGTGAGGATATTTTTAGAGTTTTAGGTCCTGAGTGGGGTGATTTTGTAAGTCAGGGAACTACCTGGGATGGGGCAGAGTTTATACATAATAGTTTTGGATTAGTGAGGACAGCAAAACAAGTTTTGAATCAAATCTTGACAAGCAAGCTATTAGTCTTAATACATACATGTACTCTTTTCATTGGATTATAGTCTTTTAGGAGCAAATATATTTCATTGAGCAGGCAGAACATCTTTTAACTTGGTCCCAGTGTTGTTTAACATAGGAACAGAAAAATATGCCTCATCCTTATAAGTGTTTAACAAAAGGACAGGAAGTTATGTTGGTTTTAGTTCTCACTGTCATGCACATATAGGATGAATATATATTTATTTGTTCATTGGAACTACTCGTTACAAGAGCACTTAAAGGAGGTTAAATTAAAAGAAGATTGCAAGGTTAGCTATAAAAAATGGCTAATGTCCTACAGGGCAATAAAACTGTAAGGTTTGAGGTCATCTTTTCTATTGGGCAGAAATCATGTAACTTCCCAATAACTGAATTTTTATTCATATATAAATATCAGATTAAACAAAGAAACATTAACCTAAATAATTAAGTAATTCGTGGTTGGGCCTTTAAAAAATTGTTCCAGTATGTATTAAAAGGGTATTAAGAGGGTACGCCACCCTTGACTTGCCTTACTTCAAGTTTTATAAAAATTTTAAAATATTAATGATGTGTCACTGCAAAATAAATTCCCTCATTTAACTATCCACTCCACAAAACCAAAGTCTCTGTCTCATTAAAAGTTTTAGACTGTTCTACATAGTACATGTTCAAGAAATCTCTGCTGAGTTGCCTTTCCCTTAACCTCCAAAATATATGGTCCTATGCTTTTAAATGTAGCCCTGTTGATTTTGAGGTTTGTGATCCGACGTATTTACTATATACTGACTTATTTCATGCCTTGCTTTCCCTCTCCCCAGCCACTGCTATTACAGCTATTATAATCAGAATGCTTTAGCATAAACAAGTTAAATTGAGATGAATGAATGCTAATGGTACTTAAATAAGGCAATTTTCATAACGTCATCTGAATAAGTAAAATACAATTTTAAATAAAGAAGACTTCAAATTAAGTGGACAATGATCTAAATATTTGAAATTGAGAAAACACACTCATAGTTTTTTTTGTTTTTGTTTTTGTTTTTCAGGGGGTAACTGCCCTTGGAATGGGTACAAAGTATATGGTATGCCAGACAGCTGTTACTCAAATTAGGAAGAAAGTGAAGCCTAGAGATAAACATGGCTGGAGAAAGGAGAACTTTGTCTTGGATATGATTTTGATATATGATTTTAGTCCAAAGAAAATAATTAACAAAAAACTTCGAGACAACATTCAGCATGGAATGTTTGTGTATGACGGTAGTAGGAGGGAAATATTAGGCAAAAATTGGAGGAAGTGGTGAGAAAACATAACTGGAGAAAACTTTATGTTTCAAAATAATGGAAGTTTGGAGAAGTAAATGAAACCACTTCTTCATAAACTAAAAAGCCAGAATGAGAAATTTGATTTGCTTTTTATGTGTTGAAAATAGGACTGTCATATATTAAAAACTAAACTGAACACTGTTCAGGATGTAGAAAAAAGACTGAAATTAGATTGACCAGTTGAGAAGTCATGGCAATAACTCAAACAAGAAGCTAGGAGAGTTTGAATTAAAATGAAAGGACACAGCTTAGGCATTTTGATAGATATGTTTACAGAACTTGGTGACTGATTAGAATACAAGAAATGAAAAGAAGATATGAAGCAAAGATAAATCTACGATTTTTAATATTCAGCTGTGAAATGAGGAGTTAGGGGTGTGGAGGAGGAATGAAGACGGGATTGTGAATCCAATTTAGACATGCTGAGTTCATGGTCTGCAGCATTCAGTTGTGACATGGATGCTAGAGCGAAAGGCTCAAAATTTTTGAAGAAATCAGAACTTAAGATAGAGATTTATGAATCAGGCATGATTCAACCTGTGAAAGCGGGTGATGTTTCGCATGGAAATGGTACAGAAAATTAAGAGCAAACGGCAAAGTTCAAGGCTGTAAGATACAGGATCAAGAACAGATATCAGTTTTATAAAAAGGAAAAAATATTAAATTTGGTAAGAAGAAAGCCATTCTTGGCCTTAGCCATCGAGGTTTCATTTAGGGAAAGGAGATTACAAATAAGTTAAGAAGAAATGGAAAGGTAAAAAATAAAAGCAACAAATATAGCCAGGATCCGTGCATTTTCCTGAAATGCATGTTCCTGAATTTTCAGGAAACTGGACAGGAAGTAATGATAGTTAATGCACAGCTGTGCATATAGAAAATGATGTTAAATGCAAGTGTATTGCCAACAATACAAACCAAGGAAAAGATGGTTGAGGAAATGCATTAAATTAGTGAAAGAAGGACCAAGTTCCCTCAACAGTTAGGAAAGAGTAGGATCTAGATAGTAGGATTAATTTTGGAGAAAATGTATTTTTCAAACTACATGGAAAGATAAGAGGATCAATATAAATTTATATATTGATGTTATATATCATACATGTGATAGCAGAGAAAAATTATGTAGATTCCTTTAGGTAAGATAGGATGCACACTTATTTTGGAGTGATGCAATGTTTGAGAGATGAAAGGAGGTGGGAAAGAAAAGAGAGTTTTTTTTTTTAGCAAGAGCATATCTGGACATATTTAGTGAATCAGCATGGAGAAGTGACCCGATGCCCTTTCTTCCTACTCATTGCCATGGGGAGCAGGGAGTTCTTGGTGAAAAGCTACAAAGATTTGTTTTATGAGCACAGAGATCTTTTGGGCAGGAAGGGGTCAAGACCCGAAGTACTTTGTTGTGAAGGAAAAAGTTATCAAAAACTTTAGATCAGGGATCTTTTAACAGGTTTGTATGGTAGGGAAAGTAACAAGGCTGCTGAAGTAAGAGAGAGAAAGAGGAACAATGGGCTGGTGCCTGAACTAAAAGTTGAAAGGTTGAAGCTCCCTTGGTGGCTTCCAGTGGAAACTGCTCTGACTCAACTGTCCTACTGGCAACCTTGTGTCCTAACGGGGAGTCATGCAAATGAGTACATATGAACCCAAGTTATAAAGACCTATCGCATTGGAGCTAGACCTATGGGACAGTTGTTGAGCATAAAGTTGAAGATAGGTGTGTCCTCCCTAGCACCTGAGGAAACACTGCAAGACCAGCAGTTGCACTGAGAGGGCCTTGAACCAAACTGTTGGACTGTCCTGGTTTCAGCAATTACAACAGGCCCTGCTCGTTAGAAGTGTTGGAGGTACGTTATGAGAAACTGACGTAGGCCAGCAGGGGGTGCTGCTTAAATATCAAGGTCATACAGAGACTAGTCGCAGTGGGTACATCTGATTTAGTGCAATAGGTAAGCCCTAGAAGAAGCTGTTGAAATTATTAATTTGGGGGGAATCTTTATGAATCCTTGAAAAGGAAAACTCAGTGAAGGATTGTTCTTCCTGCCAGTTTGGACACATAGAAGCTGAGTTTTTACATCAGAAGACTTCTGACTTGATTTTGTATTCCATCATGGAGAAGTGGGAAAAGATACAGGAGTTTGTCCTATTATGACAAAAATCTTATATATATATATATATATATCATATATATCATATATATCATATATATATGATATGTATATCATATATATGATAGACCACAAGCTTTGCTTTGACAAATTATGATTTAAGTCCTGGCTTTACTATGTACTATGAAGTTGTGCAATTTTATGTGAATTATTTAAACTGTAAGAGGGTAAATGAGAAAAATAATACCTGCTCAGAGATGTATTTTACTAAGCAGTACAGATAAAGGATATAGCTCAGTGCCTAGCTCAATATATGGTAGTGGTAATTGCCATGATGACTATTATTGTTATGGTTAATTCTAACACCAGGTCAATCATCTACCATATTGCATAAACTTCTATTTCAAAGTTTGGAACTGAATAGCAAAATTATTTTTTTTTAACTTGTCTGTGTTCAATTAAAATGTGGATCCCAACAAGGGGTTAGTAAATCTGTCAATGTTGGGTGAAGGAATGTTTCTTCCCTACTCTTGGTGGTCTCTTTTTATGTGAAGAAATCTTTAATAGTGATATTCTCCTGGCCTTTTTTCACCTTTTGCACACTTTGCTCCATGGAGGACGGATGACTTAATCTGATGGGTATGTTTGAGAGCAGGAATTGCTCATGCCTATCTCTTGCATTTATTCTCTGTGGGAAGTGAGCTGGGTACAAGGATCGTGCATTTGCCTTTCTTCATCCATGCTGTATGTACACCCTATGGGTAGCTCTGCAGGTGGGGAGGTCTAGTCAGGACCAGCACTAGCTGGGCTAGACATGCCTATCAGATTCTGGATGTCCATTTTAGGTAGGCCCCTTACCCACACATTTTTATTTCCTCTTAGAAGTAGTTACCCTCATGTGGGAGGCAAATAACAAGTGGTTAGTTATCAAAGATTCACATATTTTGGACATTGAGAAAATTTTAAAAAGCTACAAGTGAGAGAGAAACCTAAGACTGTGAAAGTATCCCAACCGTCAGTGTTTCTCCCAAGGAAAAGCAATTTATCCCTAATCACGTGTCTCACGTAATAGCAGCTGAAAATTCCAGGCAGGGATAATCTGCTGCTACTATAGTTGCCAGCATTTTCGAGTTTACAGAGTTGTTTCATAATGATTGTGTTTCTTTGTATTACCCTTATTTGTTTTAAATGGGCACAAGAAGGGTAAGAAAATTGATGTTAAGTGACTTAACCAACTATTGTTTTATATTCAGTATCTCTAATTTCTATAAATATGACACAAGTTAAATAGCATGGATCCCATTTTACAGATGTGGGAGCTAGGGCTTGGAAAAATTAAGTAACTTCATTAAGATAAAAGATGGGTAGGTTTTTAAGTTAAGATTTCTCAGCTCACACCAGAGTTGTGTTGTTCCAAAGCTCATGTTCTTTCTATTCTATCATACTTTCTCTTTCGAACTAATATTCTGTGAATTCAAGTCCTATTCTGCTTTCACTTTATTGCTTAAAGTATTGACTTGGTTTTCATATTACTGACATTTGTTTACTTTAACCTGATAATACTACCTACAGAGTTACTACAATTCCATTTCTAATTTTAAAATCAAAGAATAGAACCATAGGGTGCTCAAATATCTTCATTTCCTCAGCTAATAATAACTTTGCTTTGCATAGACTACAATGCTGAGCACACCAAATTTGAGGATCAAAAGAATACCTTCAATGTATACTTTATTTAAACTTGCTAGTGTCACTCACACAGTTAGCAGCATGACTAAGTACAGATGACTGTTTTAAGTCATAATGGCTGCAACTGATGCTCAATAAGATGGGACAGGTACGCAAGAAAGAGAAATTATTTTTCAAGAGAATTATCAAATGAAGGGTAAAAACTCATGGTCCACAAATGAGATTTGTAATGAATCTAGGTCTGAGGTTGCTCACATGCATGGTGGCAGTTTCTCAAAAGGAGTGTATATATGAAACACAACATTATTCTCAACCCTAAATGTAAACTTCACATAAGAAGTAATAAATAAAAATAATATTTAACCATTTTGTTTATCTTTTCAAAACACTGTCATTTCTACTCCAGTTCTCCTGTTTTACAGAGAATAGATGAAAGGTAACTTTCCAGGTTTGGTGAAATATTTTGAGAAATTTGCCAAGGAGAAATCTGATAGATTTATCATCTTATAAAATTTGCTCTTCTCTTGCAAATTGTAACTATTTTTATTATTCAGATAGCTGCCCCTGGGTGAGATCGTCTTGAATAGCTGAAGAAAGAGGCTTATTTCATAGGCATGCTTTTTTATAAAATGGGAATGCATGCTTCCTTTTCTTGAAAAGTAGAACTGCATTTTGAGTCAGATGAGTTGAACATAAGCAGGGAGGCAGAGGAGGATGGTTTCTGAGAGGACAGGCTGTGGTTTCAGGTCAGGTGCCCGCTCTCTCTTTAATGACAGCAACCTCAGACAAAGTCCTTCTGTTCTAGGAATCTTGTTCCCATCTATAAAATGAAAACAATGATACTACTTACTTGATATCTATACAATTATTACCAAGAATACATTAAACAGTGCTTTTAAAAATCTCAGATACATTGTAATGACTCAAAACATGTTGGATATTGTAATAGTGGCTATGGCTACATTGGTCAACGTTACATTTAAAACTATATTATGATTTGGGGCGCCTGGGTGGCTCAGTCCGTTGAGCCTTTGACTCTTGATTTCAGCTTAGATCGTGATCTCGGGGTCATGAGATTGAGCTCCACGTTGGCTCCATGCTAAACATGGAGGCTGCTTAAGACCCGGCCCGTGTACAGGTGCTTGTCTGTGCTCTCTCTCTCTTAAAACACACACACACACACACACACACAAAACAAGCAACACAACAAAACCAAAAAACGCCCACTATGTTATGATTTATCAAGCTTCTAAAGAAAACTGGAAAAATTGGGTATCTCTCAAGGTAGTCATTAACTTTTACCAGTTTACCATGATTACCATTCTTATCTATAATCACTGATTAGAATTTACTTTTGTTAACCATACTATGTGTCTGTATTTGAGTGTTTGTACCTAACAGTAAATATTTTCATTTGAATCAACGTCACAGCTTTCCTTTTTTTTCTTTCCCTAGTAAGAAGCCTCATGGTGGAATATAGTGATGCTACTAAAAGGGTCAAACCCCAGCACCATTTTCTCCAACACAGGTTTCTTGGCTCCTTTACTTATTGGAAGATAAGTGAGAGACTGTACTGTGTTCTCACCTTGGCTTGGTCTTCTTTAGCTAGAAAATTGAATGCAATGGTGAAACTCACTGGAACTGGTTCATTTGTCCAAATCCCATCAGTGTAAGAATCAGAATGAAGGAGTAGGAGTCTGAGGGGCTTTGTCAAGATCACATCGTCAGGTAGGGGAAGAACTGAGCTAAGACACAACCCTCCTGATTCTGTCCAGTGCAGTTCCAACTAATTCCCAGATGCCTCTTGGCTGGCTTCCCAACAGTCACCCTACTCATATTTGGCTTAGGTGCAGATTTTTCTGTTAAAACAAGCCAAAAACAAAAATAAAAACCTCACCTTATTAACTGAAAGTATTTTCCGACCCCTTCCCTCTCTCTTCATACCATTGCCTGTTTGATAAAGAACATGAGTAGAGATGTAGCTCCTGAAGCTTGAGCTAATAGCTGCCCTTCCAAAAACCTGTAAATTAGAGATTTTAGAAATGCAGTGTAGGTACATGCTATGGCTCTGAGAACATTGCTGGGTGGATTAAGTTCGCTATCTCTGATAAGACCTCTTAGAGCCTTGGTTCTTTTCCTTCCCTTCCTTCCCTTTGTTTGCTACAAGAAACTTTTAAATCATTGTTGAAAACTTCTCCCAGCCTAGTCCAATTAATTGAGAGAAATTCCTGCTCATGTATTTAGAAAGTAGGGAAGGTTTGATATTCAAAAAATACATATCTTTGGGTTTTGTATCAAAATGCAGTTTTTAAGGGAAGATATTTTATGAAAGGGACCTCTGGTCATCCTAGCTTTAACCTGTGTGTGTGGGGTGTGTGTGTGTGTGTGTGTGTGTGTGTGTGTGTGTGTGTGTGTGCGTGTGTGTGTGTGTGTGTGTGTGTGAAATTTTATTTCTTTATATCCTGTGTAAAAATGAATTAGAAAAAAAGATTGCTCAAAGTTAATGAAAATATTGAACTCAACTTTGAAATATTGGTTGGGTAGTTGAGTTACCTCAGCCAACTTTCTGAGTCAAAGCTGAAGGGCATCATTTCCCAATTCTGGTTTATAAAGTCTCTTCCTCATAATGTCTTCCTTCAAGAAGGGAAGCTGTCCAAAATAAGAAGAAGGGAGGAGTATTGAGTGGAAATGATGATTCATTACCACAACTCCCAGCAATAGAATAATCCATTCACACAGTTCTTGGTCATCTGTTTTTCTACGCCATTATGCTAATGAATCACTGCTGTTTACTGCTTGGGGAGTAGTACCTTTCAACACCTGTAAGAAAGAAACGCTGTTTGAAAGTTGGCTTCTAGGTTAGAGTGCCAATATGTTTTGTGACATGCTGTAGTTCCAAAAGCCTAGTAGCAGAAAGGACTACATTCATATTGAAAACCTGAAGAGACAGCTTCTCTTAGGGAGGGACTGTGTTCTTCCCTGCAAGTGTCTCACTGGAATGAGATCTGAACATGCTAGCATCCCTGTCACTATCAGACTAAAGAGACCTAATCTGGAATTTGTCCGTTTTGACTCTGGCTTATTTAAAATAGAGAAGTACAAATAAAGAGATTGAACACTACCTTTGCAGCTTTTTTTTTTTAAGATTTTATTTATTTATTTGACAGAGAGAGAGAGAGACAGCGAGAGCAGGAACACAAGCAGCAGGAGTGGGAGAGGGAGAAGCAGGCTTTCCCCCCGAGGAGGGAGCCCGATGCGGGCTCGATCCTGGGATCCCGGGATCATGACCTGAGCCGAAGGCAGACGCTTAACGACTGAGTCACCCAGGCACCCACTACCTTTGCATCTTATAGAGAATTTATTATATTTTGGATTCACTCTCTTGGTTTTGAACTTTCCAAGATATTTTGGGCCAAGATAGTAGTGACCTCTTTTCCTACTTAACCTTGGTCTGCAAATTCGGACTTCTGAAACTAATTCTAAAATCAGTCAATTATAAAAAAAAATTAGAAAATGAAATAATTTTATCTCTGGGGATATCACATTTAAGTATATTAATCTAGAATTATTTTGCTCAATGTTTTCTTCAATCATTTTGTTTCTTATGCTCGCATGATAAGGATAACAAACTCCATGTTCAGGTCCTTTGAAGTTGATGCATGAGGTACTTTGTCTCATTTTTTTTAACGTTTATCTGAGTATGGTAATTCATTTTTGTTTCTCTAATAATGTATATTGTTATTGCCTCAGTAGAGCTTTCTGGTAAAGAATGAGGTTATTGCCAGTTAGATCTGAAAATTCCATCAGCATAAAAGTAACTTTGAGTGATAGGCTTCTCTTTGAGAGTATGATTCAGTCCCTCCAAAGAAATAAAGAGGCTTAGAATACAAAATGGGAGACCAGCACGAACACTAATAATGCTAGGGTAGCCGAATAGTCCTAGAATCCTGGCTTCCCAAGTCCCACAACCAATGGAAACAATTCCCCAGAGAGAAGCACTATCTCCAGTTGGACATGAAAAAGAGTAAATAATACAATAAAATTGTTAGGGATTAAATGTCAACCCAAATAATCTCTTTGCTTTTAGGTCAAGTACATTTGCTTTCTAAGCAAATGGAAAATGGGTCTTAGAAATATTATTTTAGCTAGTGTGGTGTTTTTACTTAAAAACCATTTTAAGCCTAGTCATCATTCCAGATGGCCAGCATGGAAATCACTCAACACACTGTGGAGGTAAAACTGAAATTTATAGCTGGGAATTTACCAGGGTTTTGTTGTATACTAGAAATTCAGAATATCGTAGGACCTCTAATATGTCTGGATATAGTGCAGAGATATAGTAAATAGGCATGATATGGCTATGCTATGACAAAAGCAATTTTTGCAACACACACACTGTCAAGTGACATATGTATAAAAGACATCAGTCTCGTCAACATTTGGCCACCCATAATTCAAATGGGTTCTTTGGCAATTTAATAATTTCTTCATTTATGCCCCCTGGAGTGGACTCATTTTTTTTTTCAGAGAATATTATTTAACAACAGTAAAAAAAAAAAAAAAAAAGATTAAAATATTGACTTTTACCATGGGGATATTACTTCCTAATCTCTTGCTGTGGACTGTTGCTCCAGGGCTGATAAAAAATAAGGATTTTTGTGGTTCTTGCTATTTGCTACAAATCAGTGATAAGAGAGTGGCACATAAATTATAATAGTTCATCTAAATTTTTCTTTTTCTTATGATTTTCTTAGGGACTACCAAGTGTGTAAATTTTCTTTTTTTTTTAAAGATTCTATTTATTTATTTGACAGAGAAACACAGTGATAGAGGGAACACAAGCAGGGGGAGTGGGAGAGGGAGAAGCAGGCTTCCTGCCGAGCAGGGAGCCGGATGCGGGGCTCCATCCCAGGACCCCGGGATCATGACCTGAGCCGAAGGCAGATGCTTAATGACTGAGCCACCGAGGTGCCCCGATTTTTTTTAAAATATTTTATTTATTTATTTGAGAGAGAGAGCCCAAGAGAGGGTAGGGTCAGAGGGAGAAGCAGACTCCCTGCTGAGCAGGGAGCCCAATGCGGGACTCGATCCCGGGATGAGCCGAAGGCAGTCGCTTAACCAACTGAGCCACCCAGGCGCCCCCAAGTGTGTAAATTTTCTATAATAGCCTGTCATTCCAAGACGTATTAAGGCCTTTAGTAAATTACCTTTGTGGATTATATCCAATCGAAACAGAATGTTCCTTCATAGTATGAGGTTGGATTTCATTGAATTTAATAAATGTATTTACTAACATGGAAGATATTTGCCAGGTGCCAAAGATGCCACCTAGGTCCTAGTAGACCCTGTGAACTTGCTAAAGTATAGAAATGGTGAGGACAAAAGGCTTTTGTGTCTTCACCATAGATGTCTTCAAGGGGCTTACAGGGGCTCGCAAAGTCTCTGAGATATTTTTGAGCTATGGGATCCTTAGCCTTGTAAACTGTGGACCATTATCTTTCCTTCTCTGAGCCTCCTGTTTATATATAAAATGGAGATAACACCTATATTACATGGTGCTGTGGGGATTAAATTAACATATATAAAGCACCCAGTATAGTAACTGACAGAGAGGATGCTCCACAAAAGGCATTTATCCTATTCCTAGTGTTCTTAGGAGGACCATTTTCATCTAGAATCACTAGGAATTTAGAAAAGAGCATCATGGTTTGATTTGCTTGGGAGTCTTAGGGTTTACTGAGTCAGATTATGAAAGGTCAGTGGGGCAGAAAAGACCGTCATTAGCTCAAATCCCTCACAAAAAGAAAGGGGGCTGAACCCTTTCCCAAATTCAAAGGAATTCAAAGAGACTAAATTAGTAAACAGGAAGACTTCTGCTAAGAAGATGCAGAGATGTTCTTCCCTTTAGAGGACTGAGTGAAGGAACTCTGGTAATGCCAGATGGAAGAGTGCCCCATTCTTACTTCATGGTGAGCTCCTGAGGAATATGCATCATTCATTCATTCCACAAATTGTATGAGGACTGTGCAGCAGGCATTGTTTTGAGTGCTGAAAATAGAGAAGTGAAAAGACAACTGGTAAAGAAAAATCACTGCCATCATGGACCTTCCATCGTAGTAGAGAGAGAAAGACAATAAATATGGTCAGTAAATAATGCATGAGGTTAAAATAGAAGGTTCAATGGGTGCTGGTGGGAGAATAAATCTGAGAAGAGGGCAAGGAATGCTGGAGGTTGCAGCTTTAAATGGAGTAAGCCAGGGTAGGCTTCATGTCTCTTCTGAGAACATATTTGAAAGAAATACAAGAATAAGCCAGGCAGATAATCAGAGTGAAGAGGTTTATAAGGAAAGGAGAAGGTCTTAGTTCAAAGACTCTGAGGTGAGAGCATGCTAGGGTGTTCCAGAACCAGGGTTGAAGACCAAGACCACAGCAGGGTAAGCAAAAAGGAAGAATATAGGGGGAAATAACAGGAAACCAGATCAGATAGAACTGTGTAGACCTTGATAAGGATTTGGCTTTTACTCCCAATTATGTGAAGAGCCATTGGAGGACTTTGAGCAGATGAGTATCATGCTTTGACTTTGTTTGTTAAGCCTTGCAGTAACTCCTGGATGAGAATAAACTTTAGGGGTGAGGGAAGAGTACACAACGGGATTAGGAGCAATAGTTAGGAGCTCTCTTAGGAAGGCATTATTCCGTCTGTTGAGGAAATTGTCCACTGTATTAGCTAAGCTATCTTGATGGCCTTTATGTTCTAGGGAGGACCATTCAATGTTAGCGGGAAACCTAATATTCTTGAGCAAGAGAGTGGCAACTTGCAGGAAACACTGCAGCCATCCTATCCAGAGTCCTTGGGGGGGCCACACTGAACAAGAGTGATAGCAGTGCTCTAGTGCTAAACAGCCCCTGTCCCAGTCAGATTTAGGGAGCAGAGCACTGGTAGCTGCAGGAGGCAGAAGCACTATACAGTTTCCATGGTATTGTGCATCATTCAGCAGGAGGGTGGTGGGTGACAGCCATTGGGAAAGCAGGGCCACAAGTGTGGCTGTGGCCTTTAGGCTCTACACAGGTGGCCCTAGTACCAGAGGTAAGGCCTAGAGTAGCTCCATGTTTGGATGTATCAATATGGATGGTTTTAAAGTAAATGGGAACAGACATTGTGGCAGGATGGTCTTTTGTAATATTAACAAGTAATTTAGGCATCTGGGATTTGCAGCATCAATTGCCTTAGGGAAGGAATGTTGCAGCAAAAGCTCAGTGAAATTTCAAAAGTCCTGTTTCCCCAAGAAAACTCAGGGTAGAGAGAATGATCTGTGAGTCAGAACAAGTCTCATAACTCTGATGCTTTAGGTTTGGGGGAGAGGAGAAGAGGCAAAGGAGAAGCAAAGGGGGTAGTTGCTGTAGGTGTCTGAGAACGGGGAGACCGGTTCTCTTCTTTGCACAAGGAGATGGTATTCAGCAGGGGATGACCAGACCCTAGAGAAATTGGGGGGCATGTGATAGCTGAAGGGATTTGCCCCTCTTTTGCTGGGTAAAGCCCAACGAGATGCTAAAACTCCTTAGAGAAAAGACCAGAGTGGTTTGTCTAGGCAGATACGTGTGTGACATAGTCATGAATTGTCTGTATTGCAGCGTAGGGCAGGAGGAAAATGAGTCAGAGAGTCTCAAAGGGACCAACAAATCAAGAATGAGAAGGAAAGAGAGAAAGAAAGAGAATGAGAAAATGAGGAAAGCCCTGATGAGCATTAATGAGCCCTACTGGGTCCTTTGCATGTGGATAAGAGAGAAAGCATCTGTGACCCACGTGGGACAACTGCCAAGGTCCATACAGGATGGCGGATATCTCAGAAAGATATCTAAAGTCTGATTTCCTCCACTCCCCCAGAACCCAGAGGCAACATTGCTGCAAAGGGAATTGCATGGGGTTGGGAATGAATGTCAGGTACTTGTTGCAGTTTACATTGAATTTCTTGTACAATTCACCTTTTGAATTGAGGCTTGTATTTGTAATACATTTGTAATACTACTTCATTTTAACCCTAAGTTAAATAATAAATTATTACTACTAATAATAAATATGGAAATAGGGCCTTTCTTTTTCCCAGCTGTTCACATCCACTAGTTAGAAGCCCAAACCAGTCACTATTAAAAATAAACAAACAACAAAATTGGGTGCTCTAGGCAAAATTTTCTTAGATTATAATTTAGCCTTTGATATTTTTTCCCAAAAGTAAAAAAAAATAAAAAAGAGTGGGAGAAGTGGGCAAAAAATGTGACTCTATTAAAGGCAGAGGGGAAGGCAAGAAGCGCATGGATAAAGAAAGATGGAGATGCTGATGGGGAGGAATAAAATGAGGACGGTCCCAAAGTAGGGAGGTCAAGTAGGAATTAGAGGAGAGCAAGTGAGGGGATTTGTGCTGGATCTGCCCCCCTCTTTGGTGAAGTGGGAGGCAAATCGTCCTCAAACTGGAATGGGGTGGGCAGAGGTGGACTAGGGGAAGTGGGTGGGGGCCGCGGAAAGCAGAAGGGAGCAAGGGTCACTCTGGAGATTGTGTGATGAAGTCAACAAGGAGAGAACATTTGCCAAGCAGCAGTGAAAGCTCAGTTGAAATTAAATGATATGAATTTGTAATATGACAAGGTAAACATCTATTTCTTTCCTTAATCAATTTTTGCTTTATTCTAGTGGTAGTTATTTAACCCATTTTGTCACATGAGGAAATGATTGGTCATTTTTCTCTTTCTTTTTATATATGCTTTTTTTGATCTGTAAGAACTTTAAAACAAAATTATTCATTGAAAGAGCATAAAATATAGGCCTTGAGAACTTTTCATATAGTTTTATTGGCTTTTGTATATAATAGATTTATATAGGTCACTTTTACCTTCTAAATATATTTGGCATGTTATCTATGTTAGTAGTAGTGTAAGACCTTGGGACAAAATGAGACAGAGAGAGAGAGGGAAGAAGGGAAAGGGAGGGGAGAGGCACGAAGAGAATGGAGAAGCAGCATAGTCCAGGAGTTTGGGGCATCCTACTCACAACTTTTCTCTTGGTTATATAAATATGGCTATGGCATTTTAAATGGTTGAGGATCCTTGAGTAAAGAAACATCTTTAAGTTTCTACTGTCTCACCTTATTTTTTTCAAACTATATAGCCTGTAGGAAATACTGACTGAAATTAGTATATGCAGTGCATGAGCAGGGCTTTTGGAGTTAGATGGACCTGAGACTGACACATAATAGGCTTTCAATAAATAATATCACTGATAATTTTTAACAGTTTTTTGAGACCTCCATTCTAAGACCATTACTCATAGAGTAGGAATGGAGCCAAGAGAAGGAATCAGAAGTGGGAGTTGTACAGTTAGTCACCTGAGTACCACTTTGTGACTATTAATGACATACCAGAAGCTGGTGTACTCACGGTAAGAGGGACAGGCAATACATTAGCTAGAACTATGGGAAGAGAAAGGTGGTAGATGCTCGCTCAAATCAGTGCTAGGCAAAATAAAAAGGCAAGCAGAATTTATTATTGACAGACTTTTATTACAACAAGACCTCCCTGTCAAAAGAAAAGGAAGAAAGTTAGAAAAAAAGAGGAAGGAAGAAAGGAGGGAGGAAAGGATGGAAGGGAGGGAGGGAAGGAGGGAGGGGGAAGGAAGGAAGGAAGGAAGGAAGGAAGGAAGGAAGGAAGGAAGGAAGGAAGGAAGGAAGGAAGGAAGGAAGGAAGGGAGGAAAAAAATTTTTTTTGTCTTAACCACACTTACCCTACTCATACTTTCACCTCATCATCCTCCCAGATTCCAGAGATTCTTGCCTTTCAGTCCTTCAAGTGCCGGCCAAACTTAATGGCAACTAAGATTTCTGTGCTTTAACAGCATGTTAGTGGGGGAACATTTGCCTCTAGGCTAAACTACTTTCCTCCCTCACCTTGCTCCAGCACATCACTTTTGTCTTATTTCCAGAACCTGAGTTAGGAAA
The DNA here is from genome assembly GCF_037043125.1 of Eumetopias jubatus. Taxonomy (NCBI): domain Eukaryota; kingdom Metazoa; phylum Chordata; class Mammalia; order Carnivora; family Otariidae; genus Eumetopias; species Eumetopias jubatus. The sequence continues at coordinate 119,499,111 of NW_028274808.1, read as the reverse complement.
ATATGGCTTGTCTTCACCCATATTTTTAAGGACGGAGGAAGAGGAATTTTAATACCATTTTGCAACCTTACTCTTGGAGTCATATTTTAGACAGATAGAAATGCGGCCTAGGAGGAGTTCAATAGTCCCCATTTCTCTGTGCTTACTCTTGCTCTGTTCATTTCAGTCTTGCCAAGCCCTGTGTCTTTGTGCAGCTTGCTTTTGTTTGAAAGCAAATAGATACTGTAGCTCAGGCTTTAGTAAGTCATGACTGTACACAGAGAAGGCTTTTGGCCTGGAAAATCACGCACGATTGGTTTCTAAACTCACCGGAACCTTGAAAGGGAGACTACAAGCCTCTGGAAGCTTTACTGGAAACAAAACACAGCTCCCCACTAGAGCCTTCTTTTGTGAAAAGAAGCCTGAAAGACACCTTGTGAGCACATACTAATGTCTAGGATGTAAATAAATTATACGTAATAAGTTTTCAGAGGGCTATTAGCTTTTCTCAAATCCAATAAAAGCTGTCTCCCTCTTGCACTGGGCACAAATGATGAGGTTCTTTGGAAATTTTCCAAATAAACTATTTTGGAATTATGGGAAGGGCTTTCATGGCATTAATAATGCCTCCCATTAATTCCAGGAAGGGCATTTCCTACCTACCTCTCAATTGGCTAATATCAAGAAACACTTTTGTTTCTGAAAAATGTATCTAATTTAACTCATATCTCTAAATAGCAGCATGTGAAAATGCTTATGATATAGTAAATAAAAGAAAAAATAGTCTATGCCGTGATCATGGTTATTTAAAATTCTGTATAAATGAGGATGACAAAGATTAGAAAAGGATGGGAAATCACCTGTGATATAGAAGGTTTTCAATAAACATTGCTGAGTAAACTATTAATGCACATCACAAAAAAACATTGGCTTATTAGAGTAGTGGAATGTTTGATAAAATTATTCAATTTTCTTTTGAATATTACGTTTATTCAGTAAGTAAGTTTTTAAAAATCAATTGGTTATGGGGCGCCTGGGTGGCACAGTTAGTTAAGTATCCAACTTTTCATTTTGGCTCAGGTCATGATCTCAGGGTCCTGAGATCAAGCCCCAAGTCACTCAAGTCAGGCTCTGCACTCAGGGCAGCGTCTGCTTGAGATTCTCTGCCTCTCCCTCTTCCTTTGCCCCCTCCCCCCGCTCATGCATGCTCTCTCTATCTCTCTCTCAAATAAATAGAGTCTTTAAGAAAGTCAATTTGTTATATGAAATTGCTATTAAAGCCCTCTATCTTCTTTATAACCCTCCCCACGCCCCCACCACTGAACTATTTCCATCCTTCTCATCAGTCTCTGGTGATATAAAAGCAGATCCAAGCATTTTAAATATAGTGATTATTCAGCTGATGCAAGACAGTGCTGCATTGTTAAATTCAACATTCGTATATGTTACTGCATTCTCAAATTCAACATTGGCCAATAAGATGGCATAATTAGGGGACTATGTGATGTGCTTTCAAACCAGTAATTTAATACTGATGCTTGAATTTTAACTTTTATAGATGTGTTCCATCGTTTGGCCTCAAATGAAGGCAAATACCTAGAGGAATAATACTTGAAGAATCCTTGGTCATTTGCACATCACCATAAATAGTTGGGTAAGAGAGAGGAAAAGAGCAGGGGATTCTGGAGCGGGGAAGTGCATTTGGGACAGGGCATGTTGAAGAGAGAAAGTAGAAAAGAAAGGAGAGACCAAATGACTCCTTCTCAGGTTCTTCCCAAACCTTGCTGTGCTGTCCAAGAGCAAGCTTCATGACTGTGTGGCAGCTGGGACTGTGGAAGTTGCTGCTGTGGTGTTCAGTTGTTGAGAAAGTGACTGGGATTTATGGCTTAATAGTGAAGACAGTCATGTCCAAGCTGCCTTGTGGGCTGAGAGCTTCCTGAGCCAGGAGTGAGTCTGTTTAGGGATTAGAACTTTACATTTTCAGATGGGATTTGTAGTCCTAATACAAAAATCAGGATCATGGCACATTTAACAGTTGTTAAGAGAGCACTAGGATAATATTAAGGTCAAATGTCAGAGCTTTTAATACAGTTTTCTGTTACAGATTATGAATCTACAAATTTCAGCCCCTCACTTTCAATAACAAAATAAATATCTTTGATGTTAATTACAAGTTTTTGACTGTGTGTTAATATCCAGTCTCCAAGCAATCCAGATTGTTTTCTTTTAGTAATCATTAATCTGTCCTTCTTTTTAAATGATGAACATTTTACTTTAAACAGAAACAGTCTGTTGGCTTTACTTGTGAGAAATTCATACTTACCTGTTTAATTAATTATGTAACTGACCCTTGTTTGAAGTAATCAGGAATGAGACTCAGAACTCACACATCAAGGAGCCTGTAAGAGTTGTATTCCTTGGTTTAAATAAAGTGACTGAATATGTGTGTGGGGGGGGGGCATGCATGTGTATATGCATGCACATATACACCCATATACATGCATAAGTGTGGCTGTTAGGGTAAGAAAACAAGACAGATATAATATGTAGTAATATTTTTAAATGCTTATCGTGTGCCAGACATTGTTTCAAGCATTTTACTCATTAAATTCTCAGAATTACACCATGAGGTAAGTACCATTATCTTTCCCATTTTGTAGATTATGAAACTGAATGTTAAATCATATGAGGATGGGGTTTTTTTAAACAATAGAAAAGGAGTGATTAAAACAGGAAATTAGAAGGGAAAGGGAGTAGCAATTCTGTCATTTCCTGTCCTTTCAGAACTGTTTTTAAGCATGGCAAAATGCAAGATGACAAATTTTCTGGGGACAGTAACCCCTCCTTGCCATGGTCCATATTGGAAAATTAGATGAGCTATATACATGGATTTTGAGTTGCAAGATGACTTCCTTATCTATTTTATTTAAATCTCATTGAAACAGTTTGATAGTTATTTCCTTTGAAGTAGAAGGTATTGCTTATGACATGACATTGAAATCCATTGAAACTGAGAATGTTGCTTATTGTCATGATGATATTTTAGATAGAAATAGCCTGTAAAGGGTCAGAAATAAGTGACATAACTGCTTTCACAGGCAAAAGAGCACCTCGTATTAATGTAGAGCTATACCAAAACAATCACCTCCCAAGACTTTGCTCCATGTCCAAATGGGGCATTCAGTGAAGTTTTGCTATTCATTGTCAAAAAAACAAGCATATAATCAGTTTGATTTCATTTCATTTATAACATACACACGTACGCACACACACACCCACAAACACACACACACCTGCAAAAAAAACTAAACCGCCAAAATACTAGGTGGTTATTTCTGAGTGGTGAGTTGATATTTTTTCTCTTTTTGACTGACTTAAAAACTGCCCACAATAAATAGGCCTCCATTTTGCAATAAGAAAACTTATAGAAGACAATTAACCACTATTTATCAGTTAGCTGTCAAATAAATGTTATTGTACCAGGATCTCTGTAGAAGCTACAATAATGTATTAGAGAGGGCTCCTGCCATCTAGAAATTGTTTACATATTGTGGAAATAGGCACAAAGAATGGAGGCAGTATGTGCGTGACACAGATACTGATTTCTTTATAAGAGAAGGGAGTAATCCCTAAGAGTTGTTTTTTTTCAGAGGAGATTCCAAAGAGGAAAATGAATCAGGCTGACTCTAAAAGATAGGTCCAGTCCAAGGGGTCATGTGAATAAAAGGAGACAGGACATTCCTGTCAGATGTAATGACTTCCAAGCAGCTGAGACATAGAATTAATAGTAAAGAGGTACAGTGAGATTGGTCCCAATTATGGAAGACCTTGAATGTCATATTAATATCTGCTAAAGAGCAACCTCTTTAAGTCCTTCTAGCACACCATTTTCAGGGGCACAGAAACTATATAAGGCAATCCCAAAGTCTCAGAAGAGGTATTCCAGGCTCCATGCCTGCATTCCTTTTGAATTTCATCCTTTGTTCTGTCTCTTTGTCCTGCCTACTTGATTTTAAATTGTCTACTTTGTTCTCACCTATAACTTACTCAAGATAGAGTTTCTTGAAACCACTTTGGGGCAACGGGCAATGGTTAGCAATGTTGGCGATGTCGTGCTCCCACACCTGCCCCCAGAACTATACCATACATTGCGTCAGCCAAAGCCTCATTTTATCCAGGCATGTACTTGCCAAAGGAAGGAGATAAGAAAGTATATTTGGTATTTTTTGCTATGTAAAAAATCACTCCAAGGCTTAGCAGCTTGAAACAACAAATATTTATTATGTCACCAGTTTCTGGGGACCAGGAACCTGGAAGAGCCTTAGCAGGGTGAATGCGGGTCAGGTCTCCTAAGCTGCTGGTATTGACTGTCCTCTCTGAAGACTTGTGACTGAGCCTGGTGGATTTGCTTCCAAGCTCATTCAAGTGGCAGGAGCTTCAGTTTCTTGCTATGTGAGCCTCTCCGGGGGCTGCTCACAACTTGGCTTCCCCCAGAGCAAGTTATCCGAGAGTGAGAGAAAAAGTGCAAGAGAAAGCTACCAAGACAGAAGCCACGGTATCTTTTATAACATGATCTCAACATGGAAATATTACTGGGACACCTGGGTGGCTCAGTCAGGTAAGCATCTGCCTTTGGCTCAGGTCATGATCCCAAGGTCCTGGGATCGAGTCCCACATAAGCCTCCCTGCTTAGTGGGGAGCCTGCTTTTCCTTCTGCCTGCCTCTCTCCCTGCTTGTGCTCTCTCTCTCTCTCTCTGACAAATAAATAAAATCTTTAACAAAAAGAATTGAAGTATTATCACTCTGCCTTATTCTGTAGGTCACAGAGACCCTGGTATAACATAGGAGGGGACTACACGAGAGTGTGAATACCAGGAGGCAAGGATCATTGGGAAACATCCTGGAGTCTGTCACAGATAATTAGGTAATTTTTCTGAACCATATTACAGATAGATCATTTACAAAGATAAATTTGTCTACTATGTGTACATATTTAACATGATGACATGGAGTCTTTAAAAAAAAAAAAAGTCGTATGCCTGGTCTGTTTGCATTTTTTAGCTACATTGAGACACACACTTCCTTAAAATACCAATTTCCAGAACAGTGACACAATGCTATTCTCTATGCAGAAATGCCAACTACAAAGTAAAACCTGCGTTGGGCTGTGTATCTGAGCAGAGAGAAAGCTCTGTACTAGCCCCTGAGATTGGGAATACTTTACGGGGAACATGGAGCTGAAGAAGTGTAGGTTTACTGCAAAGCTCCTGGAAGGATGCTACACCGTGAAAGAGCCCTAGGCCACAAGTCTAGACTTTCAACTGATCTGTGACACTGTCACCCTTTGTGGTCATCTGAAAAGTGCCTGAGTGCCCTGGGATAGATAAAACATTTTAATTCTCTAATTACTTGGGATGTCTGTCTACTCTCTCTGCTCATCTAATAGCCTTGGTAGCAGAGGACTGGCCCCCAGAATGTTAGCAACACAATGATGCACCTGGTAGGCTGATGGGGACAATTAGGCTGCCCCAGTTCTTCTTTTCACTTATGTGTTTGATCGTGGAAGTGGAAGTTGAAAATTGAAGAAATAAATTGAGGCTGAAAAAGATTCAAATAAGCTAACTACTAAATTTCAAAAATTTAAAGAGCAAAAGGACTACAAATAATTTACACCTGAAGAAGTAAATTTATTAAATAATAAATAACCAACTAGTTATTTCTAGGGAAATTTTTGAAAGTGCAGTGTTCACTTATATACATGATATATTTTAAAATGTAGTTTTTATAAGAAATAATGGCATCACAATAATCTCTACCACATGTATGTGACCCCGAGTTTTGTGACCATACTGAGTCTACCATTATGGGGCCAAATTTTCCTTTAACATTTGTAAAAATAAAGTATTTATGGTCCCATTCCATACCTCACTGGAAGGCCAGTATCTTTACTGTGTTTTCTGGAAATTTTCAAGGATTTATGCACACCATTCCAATTCCCAATTCCCACCTCAATCTGATGATTATGTCTTTCTGGGTCTGGGTTGATCTGTCCATCCAAGATCACTACAAACATGGACCATAAGCCTTTGTCTGCGATTACCCCCAAAGCATACGGGAGACACAGTATACAGCATGTATCACTCTGGATGTGATTTATGGGTGCAGGGGGACAGGTGCTAATGGAAGTTTGCATGCTATCACTTAATAGAGAAAACAATTTAAAATTTAAGAATTTTCTTAAAAGACTCTGTATGGCTTCTCCTAGGCGATCCTCTGAGCACAGCCTCCTATTGTGTTGCTGGGCCTCTTTTCTTTCTGACTGGTTGTTGTATCATCCTCATTTCAATTTTATTTATTGTTCCTGTTCTTCAGTTCTTCTTGACTCTTCATCTCTTCCTCTCCCCCATATCTCACCCAGCACTCATCCTCCTTGCATTGTGTTCTCTCTGTGGACAGTGCATGGAAGACTTCTTTCATACCACAGCAGGCACTAAAGTATTTTCCTAAACAAAAGGCCATTTCTTCTCATATGAAATATAGTAGTCCCTAGTATGCTGAAATCCATTGCAGTCATTCTTATATTAGGGGACAAATTTTATTCATTCCTAACTAAGTGTAATGCAAAAATATGAAGTTGTAAGCAAAACACTAAAATAAACATACGATTATTGCTCTATTATTTCTGACACTGGTACTTAAATATTCTTTTATTTTATAAGTAGTAATGTACTTAAACTACTCAGGTTTACTGGAGGTATAACACTTTAAACATTATACCCAGTTTATTTGACAAGAAGAAACCTTTCCGGCAGCTGACAACTCATGTAATTGCAAGTCCCTCACAACTTCTTTCTATTTTGAATAATCATGCATTATTACTTTAAATACAGCATGTTAAGCCTTACAAAAGGAGGTAATTGGCAGTGAAAGGTCGTGTTACAGTTTTTTATTATCTGTTACAATAATTCTTTTAAATATGGAGTCACCAGTCAATGGATAGCATGTGCTCAGTACATTTCATCTTCAAAATACTTCATCCATATGAGTTTATTTATTTCCATAAGACCTTGGTGAAAAGTAGGAAACAGATAAACTGTCTACCTTCACACAAAGAGAGAATTAGGGCAAGAATATATGCAAAACTTTCTACTGTATTCTAACCTTGCTTATCGTGGTATCTATGTAGTTTTCCTTTTAAATGAAAAAGAAGTTGAGTGTGGAGATGAGAGTGTTTCTCAGAGACAGTCATGTTGGTCCTTCCTAGGATCTTCTTGGGGATGTTTCTTATCCCTAACCTTGGCTTTGCCTTTGTTTCATTTGTGTGAAAGAGAGTAACAGCTTTAGATTCTCATGTCAAGATAGCTGTGAAGATAAACATAAAACAGCAAAAGCCAAAATCCGTTATGTTTTTAAAGCCTCCAAGAGCATCACAGGAAACTTCCCACGTTTCAGGAGCTCATCAGCCAGAGGAGCCCAAGGCCCAGCCTTTTGTAGCTGTGCTTCTGGTTTGTTCTGTGTCACTGGAAATCCTCTTTATTTGAATTTTGTTAATTCTCCAACTAATCAAAATTTTGATTGTGTAAGTGACTTAAGTGAGAGCCAAGCTTATGAACTTTCTACTCCAGAAGTTAATAATTGATGATTTCTTTGAACATTTGATACATATTTTTTTATATTTTCTATAGGCAGATCACCTCACTCTTACCTTCAAAATCCTCTGCCAACTTCCCATTCCACACAGAATAAAATGTGTGCTTTCATGACAGCCTACAAATCCCTCCTGCAGCCTCCCTTTGCCTCCTCCATTCCAGTCATGCAGGCCTCCTTGCCCTTCCTTCGAAATGGGAGCATACTCTTCCTCACCCCCTGTAGGGCCTGTGCATTTCTTTTTCCCTCTGCTGTGATTTTCCAGAGACTGACTGACTTTGGGGAACCCTGACCTCTTGAAAGTGAACCTGCTCTGAATATATGATGAGCCTTGCTTCTCGACACAAACTTCTGATAAATAGTTCTTAACTTTGAGAATAGTATTTAGGTCTGGATGTCTGAATGTAAGGCTGTGGGTTCTTAATGTGAACATTCATCTAGAAAGAATGGCATTTCCATCAAGGCCTGAAAGTTATATCCTGTTTTAAAAATGCAGAAAGACACTCTAATTCTATACACAATTTTCTCTTTAAAATATCTTTTGACATTTTAGGCGTAAAAAATACTGTAAGGGGTTTTCTAATTTGTCTCCAAATTCCATAAAGCATTTGCAACTGGATCAGTCTATTTCCACCTACAAATCAAAATATTAATTGAGATACTATTTAATGTTTAGAGTGAAGAAAGAAAAGCCACAAAGTCTGCCTTCAGTGTCTATTCTCCGTTCAAGTTACTGTCCATTTGGAGGCATAATATAATAAGAATATAATAAAAGAACCTTCCACTCTTACCCCTTGATCCCAGCAGCAATGATAAAAAAATGTCTCAATATTTGTAAAGGCTGACTTTATCTCTGAACACCTCTCAGGGATAAAATTTACCTGTGCTTGCCCATCCAGATGTTTGGGGCTAAAACTGTTCGGAATAGATTTAATGACCTTTAATAAAAATGTATTTAATCTGAATGTTTGCTTCTAGATATAGTGATTATATTCTATCAGTATGCTTGCACAAATATTTGTGAATTCTATGTAGTGAATTCTAGTGCTGAAAATGTGAATTCTATGGTAAAAATAGGAGTATCAATTACCACAATGTTCTAACTACAGTACACATGGTACGTGAGCAAATGACTAGCACAGATACTTAAAATATTTGTGTTTGCAATAACAGCAGTTTGTCATTCCTATGAATCTCTGGGGATGCTGTAGCTGAAAACCGTTTCAAGTAATGTAATGCTGCTCTGCCCTTTCCTTGAAAGGACTGCTATAATAGACCCAGTAGCACTACAGGTATTTATATTCTGCTTTTCAAAGGGTAGGCTCAGGAGATGTGTGCCAGGAGCCCATTGAGTGAATGTCTACTGAGCAGCATTTTCCAGCATGTTTGAGAATGTCAATTGCAACATGACATATTTAATTGTTCAGCAAAGTGGAAATGTTTGCTTGGTTAATGGAGTCTCTTTAAAGCAGGGTCGGATTATTAGAGAATTTTTCCAGGAAACCCACCCCTGAAAACAGAAGGAAAATTCTGATGCCATTAATGAGTGGGAAGGGGAGTTATCAGCTTTAATTTCATCAGAAATTAATCCATTATAGTTAGATTTCTCAACTTTTGTTTTTCCCATTGGGACCTTTAATCAGATCCTAGATATATTAGTAAACTGGGATTAAGAAGATGGGTTCAGACAGCCAGGCTCAGTGATAACTCTGTTATGATCTTCCCTGAAGAGCAGAAAAATGGAAATATTTGTGTTTATTGGGTCATGCAGATAACAATGCCAGGAATCTGTTCTATAATTCATAGGTTACAAATGAAATAAAATTGTGTCTGAGACAGTAGAGCACAGTATTTGCAAAGATGGCCATGTTAATCAAATTCCTCTTCTCTGGGAATGTAGAAATATGGTTTCCTTAGGCTTTTCTTCTGAACACAGTTTTCTCTGAAACCAAAGGAATGACTTTTTCTAGTAAATATTTCTAGTTGATTCTAGTAGTACTGCTTATTTATAAAAACAATTGCTTAATAAATCAAACTGAAGTAGACTTAGCAATGAGTCTAGCATTGAAGACTTGAATCTGACAGGATTTCTGCTATTTCTGAATACAGTAGGACATGGATCTGTGATTTCATACCAGTCCTGGGATGAGAATGTCACAGAAGTTTTGAAGATTTTATAATTGTGTCATTATGGAGTTTGTTGAATGACTCCGGAGAAGACGATGGTTAGGAAATCAGAGGCGAATCCAATTGGAAGGAAGTTTGTAGCACAGTTTCACCATCATTCCTAGGCATGAGTTGATGCACACCATGACAAGTTCAGCAATATAATGACAGAGATGGGACAGTAGAACAGACTCAAGAAAATTCACGGAGCTATTTCTATGAAACTTTATCATTTCCTCAAGGGTTCCATTTATGTGACCCTAATGTCATTCGTACAGTTGGAGCTCTTAAAGAGATTGGCTAAGGTAGACAATACCACACCCCATGCAATCCAGGAAAGGACAAAGTTTCCTAGGTTTTTCCGTGTGGGACAGGTCGGGGGTCTGCTATGATGATCCTAGTTGAGTTTCAACCCATAGCTGCCTCTCAATCAGATATTTCATTTGAATGCCACAATCCCAAGAAAACTAGTAAGATTAAGTGTTCCAATTTTCTTTCCTTGAGAGACAGAGTAGGCCATAGTGAATGTATTAGGATACTTTCAGCTGCAAGTAACAGGAAATCCATGTAACAATAAAGAAACAATAAGGAAAATCTACTATGACATGGAAACTTTGAGGTAGGGCATTTGTAATGTTTGTTAATTCAGCAGCTTAGTGGCAATATCAAAGATGCAGGTTTTCCCCTGTTTTCCTGCTCTGTCATTTTAGCATTTCATCTATTTTCTTCATGCTTTCAAGGCAGTTGCACCAGCTCGCGTGTGCAGGCTCTCATCCTGCACAACAGTATCTACAGGCCAGATGAGAAGACAGTGAATCCTTTTTTGTAAGAGGGAGGGGGGTTTTCCCAGAAGCCTGGCAGCTTTTACAGTCTCATATCTTGTTTGGCAAAATTGCATTTTTCTTCTTGTCCTAAACTAGAGCAAGAGAAAAAGAATGAGTCTAATTGGCTTAGACCAACCAAAGGGCCCAGAATCCACTGAAGCTCATTGGATACTTAAGAGAGTGGGTGTTCTTTTGGCAAGAAAGAGTGAATGGCTGTTGTGTAGGCTGACAGGTGGTAGGCCATAAGTTCAGCTTCTGTTCTACTCAGCTTAACAAAGAGAAGTAGAGAGACATAGTGCAGGGTCCCTCCATCTTGGCACTATTGGTGTTTTGGGCCAGATATTCTTTACCATGGGGGCTGTTCAGTGCACTGTAGGATGTTTTGCAGTTTCCCTGGCCTCTACTCAATAGATGCCAAGAGTAACCCTCCTCCATGGTGTGACAACCTCGTTGTATCCTTGGGCAGGTGGGAGGAGGGAGCAAAATCACCTCTTACTGAGATGCACTGATGTAGTACGGAGACACAAGAGAGGGAAACTGCCAGTGGGTTGGCTCTCTTGTGATGGCTTTAGGCTTGATCTGGATCTGTGACCCTGATCATACGCTGGAGTAGGTTGTGCACGAGTGACTTGAGGTGAAGTTTGCCTCGTGTACCTCCTGAAGGCTTCTGCCTAATGTATGGGGCTTCCTGGTCACAGATATGCAGCTTTCTTTGGCTGCGTGTAAGGTGACCTATGTGCTTCCTTGTCTGTGTGGGAATCTTCGAGGTAGTGATCAATGTCAGAAGGTGCTGATGCAGGGTCAGTGGTGGAAAGGCAGAGGCCAAGATCATGACTTAAGTGCGAAAAGTATACCTCTGCAAGGGAATGTAAAATGCATTGTTATAATGTAATTTAATTTGGCCTGCTTAACTTATAAGAGTCTTAGTCCTTGGTGAATTCTCCTAGTAAATGATTTAAGTGCTCTGGGAGGGTGTAGCTGAACTAAGGAACTTTAAAAATGGTCCTCCAAAATCAGGGCATGACCTGAAGTGCTTGCTTTGAAACACACTTAACTGGAATTGGTAGAGTTTAAAAGTTTAATTTCTTGAGCACGAAGGTGAAATAGTCAACCATATTAAATAAATTGAATAGCTAAAATAAGCTAGTTATTTAGAGAGAATGTACTTCAAACCTAAGTATTTCTGACCACTTAGGACCCTCTCCCTCTTTTATTACATGTTATCTCTCATTTCAATACCAGAAAGCAATTTAAACTGCACAAAATTGTGGAAAATTTGAGAGACATTTTGGGAATAGAAGTAAGAAAAGATATCCCTGGAGGAGGAAAAAAGGTGAAAAACAAACGAGGCACACACACAAAATGAATAGTTGGAAAGAATGAGAGAAGACATATGGGCTGATCCAGAGCAAAGTACCAGGGGTACCATCCTGCACATAATTTATTCAGTTAATTTGCAGGTTTTTAAAATGTTATGTTTATATTTACAAATGATCATTTGCTACATGTTTTGTGCATTGACACTTCAGTTGATTGCTCTGTGATTTTGTTTTAACATTCAGTTCTGTACGGCATAGTGGGTAAGAGCAGGAGCATAAAGAAATACCATCATCACTTAATAGCCATGTGATGTTGGGAAATTACATAACTCTGTGCCTGGAGTCCTGAAAAATGAGGCTGCTAGTCCATGGGGCTGCTGTGAGCATTTTCCAAGTTATTTCAGGGTAAATTACTTATCACACAGGCTGGCCTAGAGAAAATGTTTAACCGTTGTTGCTGTTTTTAAGATTTGTTTTGCTTTCTATCCAGCTGATCTGTTACATACTTAGATTTAACCACATTTAACCCACGTAAGGTGTCAGCACTGCCCACTACCTGAACACATGCTCAGTGCTTCCCATCCTAATTCAGAACAGTAAAAAAGCAAGACTGCAGCGAAAATGGCTAGCTAGGAAATGCTGAGAAGTTACAGAATTGACAGTGATTAAATTGTGGGACACTCAGATGACTAAATACCCACTTGTGAGGAAGTAATAGAATCTCAAGAAGAAAAAAAGAAATTCTGCGAATTATTTTGATAATTGGATTTTTGATGCTGTTCAACTCTAAAAGAGTTTGTATATGTAAAAGAATATATATATATAATGCATATATATAAAAAATGTAAAGGCTAATAAAACAAGCACCATGTACTCATGATACTGTTTAAGAAAATAAAGCATGTATTGCTATTTAAGACCCCTGTGTGCCTCACTGAATTTTGTTTTTATCATTCTCTTGCTTTTCTTTATAAATTTATAATATATTAATAATCCCTAAGCAAACTGATTGTTTGATTGTACTTTTATTTGAACTTCATATGCTGGTATCTGCTCACTATATTTTTCAGAGACTTGATTTTGATTAAAAATCAACATTATGTTTTTGACATATGTTGGGTATGTAGAGATGTAGTTCATTTATTACCATTGCTGTAATATTATATTGTATGACTATCTTATTTCCTATTTTTAAAAGATTTTATTTATTATTTATTTATTTATTTATTTATTTATTTATTTATTTATTATTTGAAAGAGAGAGTGTGTGTGTGTGAGCAGGGAGGAGGGGCAGAAGGAGAGGGAGAAAATCTCAAGTCGACTCCACCCTGAGTGCGGCGCTGGTTGCGGAGCTCAGTCTCATGACCCTGAGATCCTGACCTGAGCTAAAACTAAACCGACTGAGCTACCCAGATGCCCCATCCTGTTTCCTATTTATCTGCTCATCATTCTATCGACATTTGGGTTGTTTCTAGCTATTTGTCTTGACAAAAATGCCACAATGTACATGTCTTCTGTAGCATTTGGGCAAGGGTTTTTGCAGTAGAATTTCTGGGTCAAAGAATTTAAGTATCTTTGTGGCTAGTCAATTGTTTTCCAAAGGTAATATACTAATTTATATTCCCATCAGTGGTGTATAAATTTCCAAATGCCTACATTCTTACCAACCCTTAGAAAAGTGAGACTTTTCAAGTTTTACACATATGAAGGTGTGACATGCTTAGTTTGGTTTCTTTGCAATAAATTTGAGCATTTCTTTTTAATTGTACTTTCATGCTTTCTTTTCTGTAAAATGGCTCTTCCTATCTTTTGCCCTCTTTAAATCATATCATATGTCTTCTTATTGGTTTATAAAGTGTGTTTTTATATTTAGGAAGCTAATCAATTGACAGTTATATACATGATAAATATTGTCACCCACATCTGTGGTTGATAGGAGTACTGGTGCCAATTCTTCACTCCTCTGTAATAGAGTGATAGGTTCATACCCTTTACCATATAGACATAGTGCTCCACCTCCAAATTAGTATGACACCCTGCCGTATTAGTGTTGGGCTTGGCCAAATATCTTGCTTTGGCCAACGTGATATGAGCAGATGTGATGCAAGCAGAGGCATTAATGTGCTTGCACGGTTCAGCTTGCCATCTTGTGCTCCTGCTATTCTCATGACCTGAACTGAAGGCAGTTGCTTAACCAACTGAGCCACCCAGGCACCCTCCTGCTATTCTCAACCAGAAGATCATGCCCTCGTTTAGCCACTGGTCCAAGGAAGACACCTGGAGCAGCTGCAACCCAATCTCAAGTCTGGAACCAAGCGCAACTACTTGTAGCTGACCTGCAGACCCATGAGCAAGAAAAGCAATGCTTGTGTTTATAAGAATTTGGTTTGACAGGATTCGTTACACCACATTATTGCAACCAGCTAAGTCTGAACTAATGGGCAGAAGTCCTTAATCTAATATGGTTGAATTTATCATTCTTTTCCTTTAGAGTTTGCATATTTTATGTCTTGTTTATGTCTTGGTCTTTGCATAAACATATTCACAAACATCTCTCCTGTCTCAAGGTTATCAAGATAATCTATTACATAGGCATTTAAGCCTATTAATAACAGGCTTACAGAAACTGATTCTGCATATGTATGGAATAGGGTACAAATTTACTTTTTTCCACATGAATGCCACTCTTACTTCAGCACAATTTATGTATCCATTCTCCACTGATACACAATTCTACCTTGTTTCCAGACAGTGTTGGGTATAGCTGTGCCAATATCACTGTATGAATTCCTATAGTTTTTTGGTATGTCTTGCTCTCTGGTAGGTTATGTCCTCCCTTATTTCAGGAAATTTTCGCTATATTTCATCCCTTGTTTATCATATGCATTTTATAATCAGCTTGTTAAATTCCTTGAAAACCCAGATTCATAATGTATCTATAGATGAATTTGGAAATAGTGGATAATTTTGCAACATTGTTTTATCATCCAGAAATTTCTTTGTTTATATGTATTTTATTTAATGCCTCTTAGTAATGTTTATAATTTCCTTGATCAGATCTTGCACATTGTTTAAAAAAGAATTATTCTTTGTTACTTTTTGTTTGTCACTCTTTTACAAGGCATCCTTTAAAAGCTATATTTTAAAAATGTTTGTAGCTATTATATAGAAATGCAATTGAATTTTGTGTAATTGATTTTTTAATCTGACATGTTTAAATTCATGAGTATTCCTATAAATTCATCTATATAATATTTTGAGTTTTCTAGGTAGAAAATCATATCATCTGAGATTAATGATTAGATTTTTATCCCTTTCCAATATTGATAATGTTCATTTCTTTTTTCTGTTTTCTACCTTATTTCCTTCAAGGGGACCTCCAGTACAATGTTGAACAGCAGGAAGAGTGGACCTCTTCCTTATTCATGAATTTAAAGGAAATGGCTTTAATCTTTCACCATTCCTACATGGTTGATGAATTTATTAAATGCTCTTTCTGAATCTATTGAGGTGATGATACAGTTTTTCTCCTTTAATTTGTTAATAAGGTGAATTACATGAATAGATTTTTTTTTTCTAATATTAAACCAGCCTTTCATTCCTGGAATAAATTTAGTTTGGTCATGACATAGTCTCTCTCTCAATAGATAGATAACAGCTATTTTAGCTATATTTGTAGCTAGTGTATAGAAATGTAATTGAATTTTGTAAAATTAATTTTAGCTATATATATATTATGTGTATATAGTTGAATTTATTTTGTTTCTATCTTGTTCACAATATTAGTTTGTATTTTTTCTGCCTTATAGTGTCCTCTAGTTTTTGAATCACAATTATGTTAGCCTAAATAATAAGTGTGGTGTTTTCTGTCTTTCTAGTTCCAAGAATAATTGGTGTAAAATCAGAATTATTTGTTTCTTGAATGTGTGGTAGAATACATTTGCAAAAGTCATTTGGACCTGCTCTTTCCTTTATGGAAATTTTTAAAAATATTGATTCAATATCTTTAAAGGTTTTAGTGTTACTTGGGATTTCTGTTTAGTTTTTATTAAATCATATTGTTTAGGCATCTGCCCATATCATGCTGATTTTCAAATCGGCTTAAAGTATTTTTTTAAATCTGCTACATTTGCAATTATATCCTCAATTTATTCAGTAAGTTTTGTTTTTAGCAACTTTAATGTTCCTCCCAAAACAGTTTCCCCCCTAAATAAATTTTGACTTGCTTGATTTTGTAATTTATTTCATGTATTTTATATTTGTTTTCTATCTCACTAATATCCCCCAGGAATTGTTTCATATATGTCTGCTATAAATATCATTTAGCTGATACTTACAGTTGGTATAAATATCTGAGAATCTCCGTTCCTTACCTGAAATATTCAGGCCATTCACATTTAACTGTGATCTCTGATATGTTTGGGCTTATTTCTGTCATTTTATACTTTCTATTTTTATTGCTTGCCCTATTTTTTCTCCACTTTTTTCTTACAAAGCTTATTTTGTATTAACATATTTTCCTCCATTGTTACATTTCTTCTTTTTCTATTTGTTTGAAAGTTACGTAGTATCTTAATTTTTTATGGGTTATAGGAATTATGATGCTCATGTTTAACTTAACCAATATGAAGTCAAAATTTAATCAGTATGTTTACCCTTTTCTTTACAGTGCTTTAGCAATAAACAACTTACCCAGATTTATAAGCTTTAGATTTATAATAATTCAATCCTGTTTTTTTAATACCCATACATTTTACATTATAATTATTATTGTTTTATACCGTGAGCCTTCCATTAGATTTAGCCACATATACTTTTTTAATTCTCCATTCTAATGTGAATTACAAACCTGTGTCCTGCAATCATAATCCTTCTTTCTGAAATATATTTTAGAAGTTACCTTAGAAAAGTTTTTGGTGATAAACTCTCAGATTTTGTATTGTTTACAAATGTCTTCTGTTGAATATAGTATGCTAGGTTGACAGTTTTTTTCTCAGTACTTTAAAGAAATTGTTTGATTGTTTTCTGGTTTTCATCAAGCTAATAAATCAGCTACCACTGGAACTGTGATTTTAAGTAATCTTTCTCTTCTGTTTACCTGCATATAAAACCTTCTCTTTGCATTTGTGTTCTGTAGTGGTGCTACATTATGTTTAAAAGAAAATATCTTTAAAATATATTTATCTTGCTAGGGATTTGATGGGCTTTCTAAACTTAAAAACATACTATTTAGTCAAATATGGAAAATTATCAGATAGTCTCTTCTCAAATGTTACCATTTCCCAATTTTCTGCCTTACCATTTTCCAGAACCCTAGGCAGAGATTTATTATACCATTTACTATATTTTCTGCACATCGCCTAACCCCTCTTCATATTCACTATTGCTTTGTTTCTTTGTTTTAAATTCTGGGTTATTTCTTCAAGTCAGGTATATTTAACCTGATATAAGAGTCATTGATACAAAACACATATTCAAGGAAATGTACTGATTATGCATATTCATTTCAATATAGTATCCTATCCAGTAATTTTTTTCTCAAAAAATAGATTTTATCTTTTAGAACAATTGAAGGTACAGAGATTTCTCTTATATGCCCTGTCCACATACACGAAACTATTGAAATTCTGCACCACAATTGTGTATTTATTACTATGAATCTACAATGACTCATCATAATCACCTAAAGTCCATAGTTTATGTTAGGGTTTACTCTTGGTGTTGTACATTCTATGGGTTTGGACAAATATATGATGCTGTGTATCCCATGTTATAGTATCATACAATGTATTTTCACTACCCTAAAAATCCTTTGTGTTCTGCCTATTCTCCCTTCCCTCCTCTCTAACCCCTGCCAACTACTGATCTTTTAACTCTCTCTGTAGTTTTTCCTTTTCCAGAATGTCATACAGTTGGAAACATACAATGTGTAGCATTTCATATTGGCTTTTTTCACCTATCAATATGCATTTTAGTTTTCCCCCTGTCTTTTCATGACTTAATAGCCCATTTCTTCTTAGCATTGAATAATATTCCATTGTCTAGATGTGCAGCAGTTTATCCATTTACCTACTTAAGGTATCTTGGTTGCTTCCAAATTTAGGCAATAATGAGTAGAGCTGCTGTAAGTATTTGTGTACAGATATTTTTTTGTTGACATTGTTTAAACTTATTTGGGTAAATACCAAAGAGCACGATTGCTGGATCATATGATAAGAGTATGTTTAGTTTTGTGGAAACCATCAAATTGTCTTCCAAAGTAGCTTACTATTTTTCATCCCACCAACAATGAATGAGAATTCCTGCTGCTCTACATCCTCATCAGCATTTGGTATTGTCAGTGTTTGGGATTTGGGTCATTCTAATAGCTGTGTGGTGGTATATTGTTATTTTAATTTGCATTTCCCTGATGACATATGATATGAAGCATCTTTTCATATGTTTATTTACCATCTATATGTCTTCTTTGGTGAAGTGCTTGTTCAGGTCTTTTGCCTGTTTCTTAATTGGTTTGTTCATTTTCTTATTTTGACTTTAAGAGTACTTTTTATATGTTGAATAACAGTCCTCTATCAAATATGTCTTTTGCAAATATTCTCTCCCAGTATGGCTTGTCTTCTCAATCTATTGACATTGTATTTTATAGAGCAGAAATTTTAAATTTTAATGTAATCCAACTTATCAATTATTTCTTTCATAAATTATGCCTTTTGTGTCGTATTTTAAAAAGTCATTGCCATAACCAAAGTCATCTCTATTTTCATGTATTTTATCTTCTAGAGTTTTATAGTTTTGCATGTTGCTTTTATATCTATGATATATTTTGAGTTCATTTTTGTGAAGGGCATAAGGTCTGTATCTAGTTTCATTTTTTGCATGTGGATGTTTAGTTGTTCCAGCACCATTTGTTGAAAAGATAATCTTTACTCCACTGTATTGCCTTTGCTCCTTTGTCAAATATCAGTTGACTATATTTATGTGTATCTGTTTTTAGGTTCTCTATTCCATCCCATTGATCTATTTGCCTATTCTTTTATCAATACTGCACTCTCTTTATCACTCTTGTTTTAAAGTAAGTTTTGAAGTTGAGTAATGTCAGTCTTCTGACTTTGTTTTTCTCCTTCAGTATCATGTTGGCTATTCTGGGTCTTTCCCTTCTCCATATAAACTTTAGAATCAGTTTGTAAATATCCATGAAATAACTTGCTGGGATTTTGACTGGGATTGCATTGAATTTTATAGATCAAGTTGGAACAAACTGACATCTTGAAAGTATTGAGTCTTCCTATCCATGAACATGTTCTACCTCTCCATTTATTTCCTTCTTTGATTTCTTTCATCTGAGTTTTGTAGTTTTCCATTTATAGGTCTTGTACATGTCTTGTTAGACTTATACCTAAATATTTATTTTGGAAGGTGCCTATATAAATGATATTGTTTCTAATTTTAAATTCTACTTGCTAATGTGGTATATAGGAAAGCAATTGACCTTCCTATATTAACTTGATATCCTGTACCCTTGCTATAATCACTTATTTCCAGGAAATTTTTGTTGATTTTGTTTATAGGTGATCATGTCTTCCATGAACAAAGACTTATTTCTCCCTTCCTCTTTGTACTTTTTATTTCCTTTTTTGAGGGGGTGGGGGTCTTATTGCATTAGCTAGAACTTCCAATGTGATGTTTAAAAGGAGTGGTGAGAGGGAACATCTCTTCCTTGTCTCTGATATTAGTGGGAAAGCCTCAAATTTCTCACCATTAAGTATTGCTTTTAGCTATTAGCTATGAGTTTTTGTAGATGTTGCTTATCAAGTTGAGGAAGTTCCCCTCTATTCCTAGTTTGCTGAGAGTTTTTAATCATGAATGAGTGTTGGACTTTGACAAATGCTTTTTTCTGCATCTACTGGTAGAATTATGTGATTTTTGTTCTTTAGCTTGTCGATATGATGGATATGTTAACTGATTTTCCAATGTTGAATCAGCCTTACATACCTGAAATAAATCTCTCTTGGTCATGGTGTATAAGGTCATGGTGTATAATTCCTATTATACATTGCCGGATTGGATTTGCTAATATTGTTTGAGGATTTTTGCATTTATATCCTGAGAGATATAGGTCTGCAGTTTTCTCTTCCTGGAATATTTTGTCTGGCTTTTGTATGAGAGTAATGCTGGCCTCATAAAATGATTTAGAAGTATTCCCTGTCTTTTATCTTCAGGAAGAGATAATAAGAATTGATATAATTTCTTCCTTAAAATTTTGGTAGATTTTGCCATTGAACCCCGAGCCTGGTGCTTTCTGTTTGGAAATATCATTAATTCTTGATTTGATTTCTTTAATATATATAGGCCTATTCAAATATTCCATTTTTTCTTGTGAGTTTTGGCAAATTGTGTCTTTCAAGGAATTGGTCCATTTCAACTTGTGTGTCAAACTTGTGAACATAGAGTTGTTCACAATATTCCTTTATTATTCTTTTAATGTTCATAGGATCTGTAGTGATGTTCTTTCTTGTATCTTCTCTTTTTGTTTCTTAGCCTGGCTAGAGGCTTATCAATTTTATTAATGTTTTCAAAGAACCAGATTTGGTTCAATTGATTTTTTTCTGTTAACCTTCTGTTTTCAATTTCATTTATTTCTGCTCTAATTTTTATAATTTCTCTTATCTGCTTACTTTGAATGTAATTTCTCTTCTTTTTCTAGTTTTATAAGGTGGAAACTTAGATTGTTAATTCTGTATCTTTCTTCTTTTCTAATATATACTCTCAATGCTATAAATTTTCCTCTAAGCACTACTTTAGCTGCATCACACAGATTTTGATAAGTTGTGTTTTCATTTTCGATTAGTTCAAAATATTTTAAAATTTATCTTGAGATTTCTTCTTTGACCTATGTATTATTTAGCAGTGTGTTGTTTAATTTTCACATATCTTGAGGTTTTCAAGCAATCTTTCTGATATTGATTTCTATTAATTCCATTGCAGTCTGAGAGCAGACATTGTTCAATGGCTATTTTTTAAAAGTGTGTTAAGGTTTGTTTTGTTTCAGAATGTGGTCTGTCTTGGTGAATATTCCATGTGATCTTCAGCAAAATTTGTGTTTTGCTGCTGTTGGATGAAGTAATCTATAGGTGATAATTATATCCAGTTGATTAATGGTGTCGTTGAGTCTAATTATATCCTTATTGATATTCTGCCTGCTGGATCTCTCCATTTATGAGAGAAGGGTGGTGAAATCTCCAACTATGATAGAGAATTTATCTATCTTTCCACACAAGTCTATTAGTTTTTGCCTGACATAGTTTGATGCTTTGTTGTTAGATGTATACATATTAAGGATTATTATGTCTTCCTGGAGAATTGATTACTTTATCATAGTGTAATGTCGTTTTTTATCCCTGAATACTCTACCTTGTTTTGAAGTCTGCTTTGCCTGAAATTAATATGGCTACTGCTGGTTTCTTTTGATTTATGTTAGTATGAAATATTTTACTCCATCTATTTTTAATCTATATGTGTCTTTATATTTATAGTGTTTCTTGTAGACAAAATATAGTTGGCTTTTGTTTTTTGATCCATGCTGACAGCCTCTCTCTCTTTTAGACCACTGACATTCAAAGTGATTATTGATATAGTTGGATTAGTATTTACCATGTTTGTTACTGTTTTCTCTTTGTTGCCCTTGTTTGTTGTTCCTATTTTTATCTTCTGCTCTTTTTCTGCTATCTGTGGTTTTAATTGAGCATTTTCGATGTTTCCCATTTCTCTCCTTTCTTTGCATATTGGTTATACTTCTCTTCCTCCCCCTCCTCCTCCTCCTCTTCCTCCTCTTCCTTCTACTACTACTACTACTACTACTACTACTTCTTCTTCTTCTTCTTCTTCTTCTTCTTCTTCTTCTTCTTCTTCTTCTTCTTCTTCTTTGTGTTTAGTGGTTTCCCTGGAGTTTGCAGTATACATTTACAGCTAATACAAGTCCATATTCAGAAAACACTATACCACTTCACAGGTGGTGTTAGTACCTCATAATAAAATAATCCTAATTCTTTCCTCCCATCTCTTGTATCATTACTGTCATTCATTTCTCTTATATATAAACATATATAACTTACATATATGAGATATATGCATAAAATACATAATTGAATACATTTTTGCTATTATTATTTTGAGCAAACTGTTATCCCTTAGATCAATTAAGAATAAGAAAAACGAAAGTTTATTCTACCCTCATTTATTCCTCTCTGATGCTTTTCTCTCTTTTATGTAGATCTGAATTTCTCACCTATGTTATTTTCCTTCTCTCTAAAGAACTTCTTTTAACATCTCCTTTTCAAGACAGGTCTACTGGTACAAATTATCTTATTTTTTGTCCTAATTTTCCTGAGAAAGTCTTTTCTTCTCCTTCACTTTTTGAAGGATAATTTGTAGGGTACATAATGTTGGATTGGTGGCTTATTTCTCTTAAACTTTAAATATTTCACTCCCCTATCTTCTTGTTTGCATGGTTTCTGAGGAAAAATAGACGTAATCCTTTGCTTCTCTATAGGTAAGTTTTTCCCCCTTGTGGCTTCTTTCAGTATTTTTTCCTTATATTTTATTTTCTACAGTTCAAATATGATATGCCTAGATTTTTAAAAAATTTATCCTGATTGGTATTCTCTGAGTCCTGGGTATTTGGTTTGATGTCTGACATTAATTTTGGGACATTCTCAGTCATAATTATTTTAAATTTTTCTTCATTCCTTTCCCTCATCTTCTTCTGGTATTGCCTTTACATGGATGCTTTATCTTTTGTAATTGTCCCAGTCTTTAGATATTTTGTTCTGTTTAGTTTTTCAGTTTTTTTCTTTTTTCTCTTTTGTTGTAGAGGTTTCTGTTGATACTAACATGAAACTCAGAGATTCTTTCCATATCTTTGTCCAGTCTGATGACCCATCAAAGGCGTTCTTCATTTCTGTACAGTGTTTTTTATCTCTAGCTTTTCTTTTTGGTTCTTTCTTAGAATTTCAATCTCTTTGCTTACATTGCCCATCTGTTCTTGCATTTATTTTATTCATTAGAACCCTTAGCATATTAATTAGTTTTTTTAATTCCTCATCTGGTAATTCCAACATCCCTGCCATATTGGAGTCTGATTTTGATGTTTGCTTTGTCTCTTCAAACTATGTTTCTTGTCTTTTAGTATGCCTTGTAATTTTTTTTACCTGATAGCTAGACATGATGTACTGGCTAAAAGAAACTGTGATAAATAGCCCCTTAGCAATGTGGTGGTAAGGTGTGGGTGGAAGGGAGACATTCTATAGTCTATGATTAGATTTCAGTTTTTTAGTAAGTCTGTGCCTCTGAATTATGAACCTCACAAGTGTATCGCAGTTCTTCTTCCCCTTTGGTGGTTCAGGATGGCTAGATTGGGCTGGAGTTGGATATTTCCTTTTCCCCAGGTCAGTTAGGTCTTCATAAAATCCCAGTAAAATAGGCACTGATAAGATTATTTTTCTTGAGGGCAGTCCTTGTTTAGAAAAACAGAATGCTCTGATGTATTACAAAATAGTTCCTGTTCCGCTCTCCCTGCCAGAATCAAGAGGAGATTTTTCTCTAATATTCACTGAGAGAATCTTGTTGGGGTCTCTGGAGACAAAACACAAAAGTAGTGAGGAATCCCGATGTCTGGGTCCCCCTGGAGTTTTTATCTCTTAGATTTGTCTAGATCGAGACTCCAGCAATTCATCGGTTATAATTCAAGGTTCCTGTGGGAGTTTCTGCTTGGGGTATTTGCCTGTCAATCTGTCTAATTTTGGGTGTAGTAATTTGCCTTGAGACATCACTTTTCTGATGGATCTAGAAGAGTTATTGGTTTTTCAATATATTTAACTTTTTACTTGTTGTTAGGATGGAATGTGAGTTCTAAGCTTCTTACATGATGGCCCAGAAATCAGAAGACTGAAGCTCTCCCCATCAGATAAATTTTACATTTTATGTGTTTTTTTTTTCTAGAATTTTTATTTGGTCTTTTTCCAAACCTTCCTGCTCAGTGCCTATATTTTTTTACTGCCTCTATTATTTTTTAGACATCATAAACATGCTTATTTTGTTTTCTATATTTAATCCTGAAAATCTGAAATATTTATGCACCAAATTTATTTATTTATTCTGTTTGTCCTTGCTCATGTATTTTTATCATCTTGTGACTCTTTTTTTTTTAAATTCTCATTGCAACCCTATGTTTATTGAAACTTTATTTATGAGGAACTGTGAGGCTTAGCTTGAGGCTATATTCCTGCAGAGATGACTTGCTTTAATTTCTGCCAACCACACAGAATCCCTTCTATAATTGGGCCACCTTGATTTCTTTCCTTGGTGTTTTTTACATCATGCAGTTATTGTAATTTCAGACCTGCAATCACTACATAATGACTGATTTCTACTTATAAATTTTCAGAGAATATTTTAACTATTCCAACCCCATCTCTCCACCTCACACCCCCAGAGGCAAAATTACTCTGGATAAGTTTTCTTGCTGAGTTGTTTTGTGAAGCAGTTTGTTTCTAGTTCATCATTTCATGGAGGATGTAGCACATTATGGCTCCTAGATTTATGGCTGGGTCTCCAGTACAACAGCTATCTGAATGTCCTGTCTTTTAACTCCTATGTGGTTTTTGAAATTACAGCTCCATGTTGCTGAAGATTGGTAGATACTCCATGGAACTGCTGACTGTAGGGCCTCTTTGAGTTCCTCTCTAGATTCATGAGGCTGCTTCATTTTTAACCTTTGAAAGAATTTTCCTCATTTTCTTTCACATATATAGTTCATATATGTACTAAAATAGGTTTTAAATATTTTCTATCCCAATTTTAGATACTTGGTAGTGAGCTGTTTTTAGATGTATGTCTACATACTTAACTTGAAAAGAAAGTTCCTTGACAATTTAATTTTATATTGTATATTTCCCCACATTAAAAAATAAAAAATTCTGTAGAGCAGGCATTAAAACTGAGTCATTCCCTTTGTAACAACAGTTTTGAGGTTATTTTTCATTTCTTCTTTTTATTAACTTTTTTATTAACTCTCCATGTATTTAAGTGATTGTCTTTTCGGCCACACACACAGGCATATTTACTCGATTTCTCTTTGAGTGAAGGTGTCGCTACTCCTGGAACTGCAGAGAGTCAGCTTTTTGACTTGCATCTTTATTGCACAATAGTGCAACTTTCATATCCTAAATTAAATTAAATACTTATTGAAAAACATTAAGTACTAAGTACTTACTAAAATGTATCAGACTATTGAACCAAAAACATTTAGTGTGTTGAACACAGTAAAAACAATGGATTTGGAACACTCCTAAGCCTCCAACAAGTTAGATAAATTAAGTAGATGGCTTAAAGTCAGTATATAATATCATGTATTGTTTTAGTTTTGATTAGTTTGGTGTTTATAGAATTTAATGTGTGTGGGAAGAGTTCTGTGGATATTTACTATAGAAGCAACAGCACAAAATAACATGTAGGAAGGAAAAGGATCTCTGATTAAAGTAGAAGAACTCAGTACAATTTTCATGGAAATATAATTGTGAATGAGCAGAAACTTTCTATTCCTAAAAATTCATTAAAAGTTTTTTAAATGTATATGATCAAGCACTATCAATAAATTTTTATAAAATAAACTAAGTATTTTCAGTGTAGGCAAGTTTATTGACATCCCGTTTTTTAAATCTGCATTTTGCACATTTTTTTTTTAGAAATCTAGTACATTGACTCCTCAATATTTGATGGTTTGGTAGGCATTCACCAATGTTTATCTCCCTTCTGTTTCCTGGCTATAGAAGACTTCACTTTCCCAACCCTCTTAAATTTATGCGAGGCAGGATGACTTGCTTTGGCCAGTGAAATGTGAACGGGGGTGATATGTGTCACTTCCAGGCAGGAGAATTTAATGGCTAGTGCTCTGGTCTCTGAGCCTCTCCCCTGTTCTGGTGTCCATAGAAGCCTACTATGATTTGCAGGTACCTTGAGTCTGATGTAGCCCAGGAATCTGAAACAAGGTGGCACAGCTGCCTTGGGAGTTTCCCAGACCTGTAGATGTACGTGTGTATGAAAAACTAAAATTTCATTGTATAATAGCACTGAGATTAGGAGTTGTTTGTAACTGCAACATAACTTAACCTACCTAGTCTAATACAGGTGGTAAAATATGAAGTACTTTAAACAAATACAAAGGGGACAGACACTTAACAAAATCAGGCTCTTGCCTGAGAACAATCGAGGTGAAGTATTTCATATGACAAAGCATTATCCATGTTAAAATACACCAAGATTTCAAGTAAAACTAACATTTTTAGAGTGCTTATAAAAACAAGTTGAGGGCGCCTGGGTGGCTCAGTCATTAAGTGTCTGCCTTCGCTCAGATCATAGTCCCGGGGTCCTGGGATCAAGTCCCACATCGGGCTCCCTGCTCCGCGGGAAGCCTGCTTCTCCCTCTCCCGCTCCCCCTGCTTGTGTTCCTGCTCTCGCTGTCTCTGTCTCTGTCAAATAAATAAATAAAATCTTTAAAAAATATAAATAAATAAATAAATAAAAATAAAAACAAGTTGAAATCTACTTCACCCCATTTTCTCAACTTTTTAAGTTTAAATTTACTTTTTGTATACTGTGATATTTTATTTTGATATAAG
This sequence comes from Eumetopias jubatus, assembly GCF_037043125.1. NCBI lineage: Eukaryota > Metazoa > Chordata > Mammalia > Carnivora > Otariidae > Eumetopias > Eumetopias jubatus. The sequence goes on along the minus strand of NW_028274808.1, from coordinate 119,472,501 downwards.
GTCCATGAGTATGAATTAAATATTTCTGTATGCCAGTATTCTGTGCTAAGCACAGTAATTACTTACTGAATTTAATTATTCTGGTCTGTCGGGGCGCCTGGGTGGCTCAGTTGGTTAAGCGACTGCCTTCGGCTCAGGTCATGATCCTGGAGTACCGGGATCGAGTCCCGCATCGGGCTCCCTGCTCAGCAGGGAGTCTGCTTCTCCCCCTGACCCTCTCCCCTCTCATGCTCTCTATCTCATTCTCTCTCTCAAATAAATAAATAAATAAATAATCTTAAAAAAAAATTATTCTGGTCTGTCTCTCTCTATTTTCTTATTCTTCCCAGCCTTGGGTTAGCACTGGAACAAACTTCAGTTGAAATTTTAGAGGGGATGTGATGGGGACCAATATGGTTTTGTAATTATAGGTAGAGTAGACCTTTATTTTCATTTTGTTTTGTTTTATAAAATTTGCTTGTTTGGCTTCTTGGCATGTATTTGTGTTGGTGTCTTGCTGCAAGAGGCTTATTTGCAGATGTAGCCCAGTACAGGCCATAGATTCTAGTGACCGCCTATGGGACGACAGTGCTCTCCCCAGACTGTTCCTGTGGTAAAAAGTTGGCTATTGTTCCCCACTCTTGCTGCCCAGCCTTCATTTGCCACATATTTTTTTAAACCTGATTCTCTAGCCATGTAAATGATTTTAGAAAGTTGTCCTGTCAATAAATTCCTCTTTCTTATTCTTATGGTCAGTTTTTGTCTTTTTAAACTAAGAAGCACTAAGAATTTCTTTTAGTTTCTGTATTGACAAAATACTGAGAGTGTTTTAACCTTGGTGCAGAACACATAGAGCTTTGGCTCTTAGATGTATCTGATTTCACATACATTATTATGTTTCCATTACTTAATCATTTATTTTGCCATATATTATAACGATCTGTTGGGACACCGGGATGTCATATTATAATGGAATATTATGTATATGATATATATAATAATATATAACAATATAAAACATATAATTATAATAATATATAATAACATACTGTGGGTGAAAGAGATGTATGTGGTAACTTGAAGAAAAATTCTGTGTGTGTGCATGTTTGTGTATGAGAGGGGCACATTACATGTAATACCTTCAAGGTTAGCATACTATGGTGAGATCGTTCTTAAATGATCAGCCTTTACAGTGAGAAAATGATCTTTGACTTCATATAAATCTCTAAGAACACAGCTATCAGTAGGAGAGGCCCCAAGACCTTCTTGGGAACAGAAGTTTTAGATCAGTTATCAGTCTGTTTGTAAAAGCTTGTACTACAAATCAGTGGAGAACATGGTCCTTAGAGAGGTAATGTTGAAAGGGTAGAATCGTTGGCGCTTTAACCTGAGTTTTGGTTCCACAGTGTGAAGAGAGGAAAGAAGTAGGAAATTTGTAAATATAGTAAAATCTAGAGCTTCAATTTAATTCATCAGGTGTTTATTGATTTCCTACTAAACAGAAGGCACTGTTCTAAATGCTATAGATAATCAAAAGAGGAGTGATATCTGCCATCTAGGGGTATATTATTCAACTCAGTAATGCGTGATCCCTCTGTGTTCTATGTACTAGTTAGTGGAAATACAAAGATAAGTAATAAAAGATATAAGCTCTCAAAGAACATAGAATCTGGAAGATGAAACAACATAAATAGAGATCTACAATATAAAGTGACAGTATGATCATAGAGGTGTCACATGTAGAGACATCTTCAGTTGCTGGACATTTTTACTATGCAATGGCAATAGGACCAATAAAATAATCTCTCATTTTTTAGCAGTCATAGGAAACTTTGGCTATAAAGGCTGCTTCTTTTTTCAGGCACACTTTCTAGCTCATTCATTTATTCATGTGTTCATTAAATAACTATGTGTTAAATATCTGCTAAACATCATTTTACTGAGAGTAAAAAGTGAACAAAATAGGCATGCAGAAATGTATGGGTTCTTTCAGGTTCCCGATGCTATATTCTGTCCTATCTCAGAGCCTGTTCAGGTGCTTCTCTTTCTCTTTGCGTGATCTCTACATACCACTAATATTCTTACATCTAGACCCGTGAACCTTTCTTTACACCTCTTCTGTTCTTGTGTCTAGAAAGCTCCCTTTCATCCATCAAATCTTAGCACCAAGGGAAACCACTCCTAATGGTTCATTATGCCCTATACATTTCATTAATAGCATTTTACACATTCTTCAATTGTATATATGTGGATTATTTTCTGGTCCTCACCATGTTTCCTCTTTGCTCATCACGATATCCTCCCTATCTAGTAAAACAATCCCTTTTATGTCACAGGTGCTCAAATAATATTTTCTCAGAGAATGAATGCAATAGACATCAAAATACAGTGATATAGTGTGATGCATGCTACAATTACAGAGCAGTGTGGGCTCAGAAAGTGGATGATCTAACCCAGCCTTGGGTGATCGATGATATGTAAACTGAGATCTAAGTGGTAAATTGACCAGGTGAAGCCACTGGGTATGAGGAGAGGGAAAGAAGGAAGATGAAAGTTTGTTCCAGGTAAAAGAAACAACATGTAGAATGGCCCAGATGCAAGATATCTGGAACCCCATGGAACTCCACAGAATATACCACATGTAGTCACCCAGGACATCTCTATACACATGCTTGCTGGGAGGGCTTGAGCTCACATGACCAACACAGACTCAGGTTCAGTCCTAGTGCAGGGTAAAACAGGTGTCCTACTTTAATCGCAGCAAAGTTGCTGTCACTTCTTTCTGCAATGATGGGCTTTCTTTTTCTCTGATCTCACCCTATCAAGAAGAGAAGAGGCAGCTATGAAACTGCTAGCACAGATGCACACCTGGCTGGTCCTCTCCCTAGTGAGAGAACCAGGGATTCCTGCTGCATCTCTCCTGGATTATATGATGATTAAGATTTTATACCTCACCCCTTCACTCACTCAGGGGTGTGCATAAATGCCCAAGTTATGCAGGCTATACATACGAGCTGTGCTTGCTCTTGGTCTCCTTCTCTTCTTCTGTTGGAAATCCTAGCATTTATTTTTAGTTTGCTTTATTTCGTGTATCTATATATATTGCTTCAGTTGTGTATCAGTATCTCTGGTTCACATTGTGATAGCATTTTCATTTTGGTTTTTTTTTTTCTAGATTGAAGTATTGCATATATAGTACTGATAATGTGATTTTTTTGTCAATCATCTTAAATATTTTTTGTCAACCTATTAACCGTAATAAATGTCCATGATACAAATCAGCAAGCCTGTAATTGACTCAGAGTGTGCTGCTGACAGTGGTTTCCCAGTAAAGAAGAAGCAGCTGAGTTTTCAGTGTACATCACCAAATCCTTTACCCATTAACGTACTTTGCCTGGTGTTTTGAAGTTTATTAATGTTCTCCATATGCATGTTGAATTTTTCATTTCATCTTATACGTTTGGAGGCAGTGTTGGGTGGTAGAATGAGTAGTGAGAAGTGTTTTAAAAATCTTACTCGTGCAATGACAACAATTGCTAGAGGACATCGCTAGGAGCCTCAGTTGCCGTATCTGCAGAAGGGAACTAACAATCTTCACCCCATGCGTGTCATAGGGATCAAATGAGGTACTAATTCAAAACAGGGGTTATAATGCATATTAAGTATGCAACTAACTTGTTGACTTCTTTATCTTAGTTATTAATATCATATTGATTAATTCATAGATGTAATTTACCGATATGGGCATTCATTTTTGTAAAAAATTTTGATGAATTCACCATGCACTAAATCTTCAGACTTTCACACTGATTATGAAGTTCCTAAGGCTCCTAAGTAGGAGGCTCATTGTTTAAAAAAAGACTCACTCAGTCTCCATTTCCATGGAATAAGGTTCTGCTATTTTGGATATTATTTTTTATCCTCCCACTTTTTTTTTTTGCACTGTTTTCTATGATTCATTTCCATGGCTTTAAAGCCCTAATATTCAAAGACATTATCTATACTTCTGTGCCACTTTTAACCTTATATTCATTTAAACCTGATCCTGGTTGGCAAATACATATGGCAGTGAAAAGACACATTCTCCCTGAAAAAGAACACCTCATTTTAATCAGCTATTCTTTTGCAATTAATAACAAATGGAAAAGAGGTTTGGGGTCGGAAGATGTTTGATTTAGCCGTCGCTGAACTTTATTTTCTTTCTTCATATATTTATAACTCATACAATTATTTTAAACAAACTAATGTATGTCAGAACTTTATAAGTTAGAAATTACTACATAAATGTTTGTTTTTGTTGTTATGAAAATAAGAATTGGCCTATGTTGCTAGGATAAAATGAAAATAGCAAAAGACCTAATTAGTTTATTGTTTAATTAGGATACTGTTCCAGTAAGAATTGAAAAAGGCAAGCCCAATGAGTAATTTATTACCCACTTTGCATTTTCTCTATTTATTTTTAATTTAATTTTCACAGAACCTGGAATTATATTTATTTGGTAGAGGACAAGGTCAATCACAAGAGCTCTGAATGACTGATACTATTCTCTTTTTAGCTTGTCTGCCCTGGAATACATTTAGGTGTACTTTGGACCCTCAAGGTTTTTCACTCTGGCACTTTAACTGAAACAACATCTTTTCTTTCCTCCTTAGGCCAACCAAAATTAACTTTACTTTTTGAGAATTGAGAATTGGTCCAGTCAACTAGTCTGTTGAATGTCAAAGTGTTAAGACAGTCTCAGGCTAAGGATATAAGAGGAATAGCATTAGGTATAGAAAGTTAAGTTGTATAGGAGAGTAGATGTGACTAGTATTGGTAAAGTTGATTAAGCTTCACTATCCCTTCCTGAATTCCCCTTTCATGGTAAATCACTGTTCCCATATCCTAAACTTCACTGAATGTATCTCTCATCTCCTGCTTTAAATGACTGCTCATCTCCCTTACACTTCTCAATCTGCTGCAACTTGTCTTCTATCCCTAATCGTTCTACTGGAACTATTCTTAGAGGAATTGAAGCATTTGCAATATAAACTCACAATTTTATGATTAAGTGCCATTATTATTCTCATCTGTGTCATGGAGATAATAATAGAACTGATTTCATAGAGCTAGTATGAGCTGCAAGTATGCAGTTAGTTTTCGCCTGACATTCGCTATTGTTGTTATTATGTTGTTGTCTTTTTTGTTATTATTATTTTGAGAGAGAGAGAGAATATGTGAGCGTGCACATGCGAGTGGGGGTGAGGTACAGGCAGAGGGAGAGGGAGAGACAGTCTTAAGCAGGCTTCATGCCCAGCACAAAGCCCAAGGCATGGCTCGATCCCACGACCTTGAGATCATGATCTGAGCTGAAACCAGGAGGTGGACTCTCAACCGACTGAGCCACCTGGGTGCCCCATTGTTATTGTCTTTTCCCTTCTTTTAGAAATGCTATCATTCTTGACTTCTGGCACAAGCTTAAGGAGGATTTTCATTCTCCCTTGGATACTCTCTCTGTCTCCCTTATAGCTCCTCTCTTTTTACCAATCCTTGAAAAATTAGTATTCTTTGGGGCTCTTCCTGAATGACAGGCCATAAGCAATATCTTCTCTTCCCACCATTTCAACTACATCTACTTATTGGTTCTTCTCGACTTTCTCTAGGCCGTAGTCCTACCAATCTTCAGAACCTTGAGTGCAATCACTACTTCTGTTTTCCCCAGCTCAGTGAATGGCAATGCCTGCCATACCCACCAAAAACTGGGTATCATCAATGACTCTTCTCCATAATTAGTCAATAATTGGACTGTCAGTTCTATCTTCTAAATATTTCTGGAATCTGTCTACTTTGCTTCAACCTCTGTGTCGATGACATTTCAGGATTTCATAGTCTCCTAATTGGTCTCCTTTTCTCCAGTAAAGAGGCTTTTAATCCATTGTCACAGTGAGTTTATCACAGTTTGACCCCAGATCCATCTCCCACCACTTTCTGCTTGATCACTACAGTCTAACCCCACTAAACTACCTACGTTCCCTCAAGATGTCCCATTCTCAGTTTAGCTCAGAGCTTTGTACATTCTTTTTTCTCTCCCTGGAAAGCCATATCCTTTCCCTCTTCTACCCTTCATTTGGTGGATTCCTTCTCATTCTTCAGGTTTTAACTCAGATGTTATTTTCTCTAGCAAGCCTTTCCTGCTTCACTCAAAGTCTGAATGATGTTCTGCTATATGCATCTAGAGTGCCTGTTGCAGCTCTCATCACATTGTATTGTGATTACTAAGATACTTGTCTGTCTCTCCCATTAGCCTGTAAGCACTCTTTAGCGCAGAGATTATATTTTGTTTATTATTGCATCTCTAGAAATTAGTGCAACATCCAGCATATAGTAAGTTTTTAGGGAATTTTTGTCAAAAGAATAAAAATGGAAAATAAAATCCCATTTAAAATTTAAATGTATTATCTAATAATGCACCCCCAGGGGGTGCATCCTAATTAAAATTATATATTGTTGCAAGTTGCTCTGTTTCTCAGTTGCCTAATCTGAGGAATAAAGAGGCTGAATGAAATACATACATTATATATATATAATGTATATTCTTAAGCCCTTTTCGGCTCTACCATGATATTATTTTCTGAGGATTACCCAGGGAGAAATACCAAATAATACCATCAAAGAAACCTATTAAACAATAATCCAGAAGAATGGTTTCATTTTAGCTGAGTCAACAAATACTATCTTCCTAGATCCTGAATGTAGCAAAATTGTCTAAGTATTCTAGAGTGCTTACAACTAAAGATCAGTGAATAACATTCTGGATGGGAATCTAGATCATTCCAGAATAACCAGAGCAATGTATACTTTTGAATCCTGGTTTTATACAACTAGTGATTTAATGCTGAGCCAATATTACAATGTTTGTGTCTTTACTTAAAGTTACAGCAAATGTAGAATAAAACAGCGACTTGGGAGTCAGACTGCCTGGACACAAATCACCACTCCTCCAAATACTCACTGACTTTGGGTATATCTCAGTTTTCTCATCTGCAAATTATAATAACAATAGTAAATAACTTAGAGCTTTTTGTGAAAATTAATGCATTGAGACGTGCAAAGTTATTAAAACGCTGTCTAGCATAAGAGCGTGAAGTCAGTAAATATTATCTATTATTATAAAATTAACATATTATTACTTTAATTCCTTTCATGTTGACTTAACTTTCAGCTAAGGGAATTTCAAGATGAGAGGGTCTTCTGCCATCTTTCCATCTGCCTTCCAGAACAACCCCTTCACTGGACCACAAGATGTCACTGTTTCTGACAGTTTCCAACTTCTTGACCATCTTAAGATGCTATGCTATTTCAAAGGAAAGGAATGTGTGAAAAATGGGGGTGAAAAAAATTAATACTTTGAAATTCTTTTTTTTAAGATTTTATTTATTTGACAGAGAGAGACACAGCGAGAGAAGGAACACAAGCAGGGGGAGTGGGAGAGGGAGAAGCAGGCTTCCCGCCGAGCAGGGAGCCCGATGTGGGCCTCGATCCCAGGACCCTGGGATCATGACCTGAGCTGAAGGCAGATGCTTAACAACTGAGCCACCCAGGTGCCCCAGTACTTTGGAATTCTTCATAAATGTTCCCTAAAACCATATATAACCATCAACAAAGTGTATTTTTCATATACTACTCAAGGAATTCATATAATACATGCCACCTCTGCAGTGATGCTGATGAGGAGGAGGAGAATCTGAGAATGACTTCTGAATGGATCATTTGGGGTTTATTGATTGATTAAACCATTCAACAAAAATATTTTCATCAGTGCTTATGTATAAGATACTTGATAGGAAAGTAAATTAAATCAGACATGGAGACCAACGCAGAATAGGCACAAATAACAGAGATGAGAGCTATGGATAGCTTAAACCAGATTAAGAATGACAAATGTTATTTAAATGAGAAGAAATATTTTGCTGTGAAAGGACAGCAAAGGAAAATATGTTTCTTTTTTTTTAAGGATGTTTCTTGATAAGAAATTAGGGATGACAATATGGATTAGAAGTACTTGAATGAGATTTTAAAAAACAGTTAAGATTTGACATAGGTAAACGGATTGGGGGTGGTTAGTATGTGCAAAGATAAATATAGGAAAGTACAGAAAATATATGTAGAACAGTAAGAGGTTCATTTCATCTTGTACGTAGGGCATATGATAGAGAGTGATAAGAAAAAAAAAGTAATGGGGTACCTGAGTGGCTCAGTGGGTTAAGCATCCAACTCTTGATTTCGGCTGAGGTCATGATCTCGGGGTCTTGGGATCCAGCGCCCTAAGACTCTGTGCTCAGCGGAGAGTCTGTTTCTCTCTCTATCTCTCTCCCTCTCTGCACCTCCCCCCGCTCACACTCTCTCTCCCTCTTTCCAAATAAATAAATTAATCTTTAAACAAACAAACAAACATAAAAAGAGTAAAAATTTTCCTTAAGTTGTATAAGGCCTTGAATACCTGGGAATAACTTCAGAAACCGTAGCCAAGTAAAATAGAGCACTGGAGGTATGCCTAGCTGAGTTTGAATCCTGGTTTAGGCATTTACTATTGAGGCAAACAAACCCCACCATTTAGAGAGAGAGAGAGAGAGAGAGAGAGAGAGAAACAAAATTTCTTGAGCTGCCGTCAGTTTCCGGATTGGTAAAACTGGGCAAATAGCATCGTTGAGAAGATTGACGATAATGCACTGGAAGCACTTGACAGGCGTAAGCTATTACTGTAATTTCATCTGTAGTTGAAGGTTCCTCTGTTATCAGAAATTGTATTTCTATATTTAGTGGAAAGTGAGAGACAATTGAACTAAAGGTGCATAAGAACAGACGCGTCCTCCTCCCCTGAGAGCATATAGAGACCCTGCCTTGGAACCCCCTGGGCTTACTGATGAGCCAGGCATTGGTGTAAGTGGAGACCCTCTCAATGGAGCAAGTGTTGCTGTGACTCTTAACATGTTCTCAGAGATACTGAAGATTTGCTGAAATGCTTAACTTGCAATTGTCAGCCTTAAAGCACACCTGCCCATGTTTTCTAACAGGGTGCTAGAGCTCCATAGGCTCTAACAGAAAACACTCCTGGGACAGTAGTTCGAGTCTTCAGCACTTTCACAAGCTCCAAAAATATGCCCTGTTTGAAGAGTTTTTAGAAGCCTGCTCATTTTGTTTTCAAAAATGAAAACCAGCTCATTATTATTTGTTTTCTCTTTAGAGAGATCCTATGGATTAGGTTACAGTTACATTTTTTTGTCTTTTCTGTAAAAAAAAAAAAAAAAAATCACAGATCATGTGAGCCAAATAGTCATACCAGTTATAATCTAGAAGAGAGTAAATCTTCACACTCCTTTGGGAATAGTATGGCTTGCTCTAATATTGCCTTTAATGTTTTGTAGTGATTCACTTGTCTCAATATCCTGGAGGACAGAGTTTTGCCTGACGTCTTTTCAGAGGCTATTCTGGAATATGTAACCAAACTACTAACTCATTTCTTTTTCTCTTTGGGATATTTCTCCTGACAGATGAAATTTTCTTTTCTGAATTTCATATCTACCTTTATTCCCTTGAACCAGACTAAATAATTCATTTCTTTTCCATTTTAGCTTTTTATAACACATAACCTGTTATTCTACTCCCAGTTTGCTCTGGTTTCACCAGACTGTCCACGTTTAGGGGCTGAATCATCCCTTATTTCTCTCATCATTTATTCTTGATTTTGTTACTTGCACCACTTGAATATCTACAGTAAAAAATGCACAAAGAGCTTTCCAAGTTTGAAAATTACTTTTGTAGCTGTTGTCACCAAGGAAACCACTTCCACTGTACCTCAGTTTTATTTAGCACATGGAGTCCATTACGGGCTAGATTTTGAAGAATCGCTGCTAGATTTTTTTTGTCTCCCTATCTTTTCTGTCAGAAAACTGGGCATCAGTTTCAGAAAAAAGTTGAGGAAAACGATAACTGCCCTGAGCATCAACTCTGAATACACAGAGTTTATGAAATACCCAGTGGTAGGCTGAGACACTTGCTGGTAAAATATCTGGAATAAGATCTGGGGGGGCCTAGATTTATCTTAGAATTTTTTAGTGAGCCTGTGAAGATTTAACCTTTAAGATATTATTTAAGTTTCATTTTTCAACATGAACTATCTGACCACATTATTCTTCCTAAGGGTAGTCCATTTTGCATGCTAGCAGAATATCCTTCCCCATAAACTCATGCTCACTGTTACTATATCTGAGGAAATGTTATACAATTATGAAAATGCTATGCAATTTTACATTTATATCATTATATTTACATACTATCCACATTCATTTAAAATTCACCATGTTGCTTTTCAATTAATTCAGTTAACTGACCAGATGACAATGCTTTTTCTGTCAAATTCCTCAGGAGAATACTTGAGAAATCTAAGAAGCTATATCTCACACCTGAAAATAATAGATTTTTGTTGATTGCAGTTCCTTCTTATGAAACAAACCACTATTTTCAGCCTTTAGCAGGCCAGATTGTTAATATTTCTGCCTCAAATAGCCCGAGGCAGACAAGATTAAAATCAAACGAAATCAGACTCCTTCAGTTATCTGTAAGCATGTCAGTAAGCATGAGTAGCTGTTCAGTACAGGCAGGTGGCTACTTGCAAGGCGGAAGTCTTCTTCTGGCAGCCTCATCACACTTCCTGCCCTCTCTTATTTGCGTTAATAGGCTTGCATGCTCAGCGGGGAGAGGGGGCATGGTATTTCTGCTCACAGCTTTTATTTGTTTTTGCACAGATGAATATTTAGATAAACCAACAGGCCCTTGTTAAAACTGCAAAGAAGTTGCAGTTTGTCCATTTTATTCCTCTGTTGACTCATTTGTGGCACACCCATTCACCCCCTTTAGACAACCTGCTGCCAACCTCTTCCCCCTAATGAAATAAGAACAGTCACACTTTGTATGTCATGCACTCACACCCATTCACACATTACTCTAGGGTATTTGCCTTAATTTAAACTTGCTTTTCAGTTGCAGGAAAATTCCATTTCCGTTGCTGCTTTGTACTTGATTCTGTACTCTATTCTTTCACATCTATTAACATATCAGTGAGATTATGAAAAAATGGTTTGTCTCCATTTTAAAAAGCCCTCACTTCTGAAATGTTTTTCAGAGGCTAGAAAACTGCACCCAAATAAACAGTTCTCCCCCTGCCTTCCTCACTTTTCTGAAATTTGAGATCTAAATGTTTGGGTAGTTTTGGGAAAAGACAGCTTCTAATTACTTTTGCTTTAGTTTTCTTTAAAGCTGCACAGGAGTTAGAAATGTTCTCTGAGTCCCTCCCCACTCCTAATCCTCCACTACTTCCCAGGGAATGATAACTGCAGGATGTGTTTGTATATGACCTATTTCTCAGAGCTGATCAATAACCCAGAATATATCTGAGCATCCAATCTTTGAGTGCTTTAACTGGCCTTGCCCTTCTGTTCTCTTTTTACCTCCCTGTACCATGATATGCACCCACTCCCTTCTGTTCATCTTTCTCTGCCAGGCATCTAGCAGGACTTACTAGGATCTTGCTTCACGCACTGCACTGAGCATTGGCAGGTATAAGGACAAAAAAGAAGTTGGTCTTCACCCTCATGAAATTGACAGTATAATAAGGGACAGAGACCTAAATAGGCATTTACAATGTGTTGTACAAAAAGAGGGCTAAGTTCAGGCTGCTATGGGAGCTGACTTGAATGAGTTGTGGAACATGAGTTAAAGCTAGCCAGAAAAAGTGGGGTCTTGGTCAGGAGGATCCTGAGCGGGAGTGCCCCACGAAGAGGGAACAGCATAGGCAATGACCCAGGAGTGAGTAGGTAGGACCAGTGAGCAAATTGGCAAGAGCTGGAGATATTTCATTATGGCCATGCTTTTACTCTTCACCATAAGAGAATATCAGTGTGAGGATGATAATAATGATGATTCATTATTGATGTTGACAGTAATTGCAGATGTTAGAAAAGTAAACATTAAAGAAAAAAAACTTTGGAGTAGTTATACAACAGAAATATTAATTATAACTGTCTACAATAACTCTTTAGACTTTGTATCTAACTATAATATAGCAGAACATGTACATTCAGAATCACACTTACAGATCTGAAAGGGACCTCGTGGATCATTCGAGTCAATTCCTCGTTTTACGGACGAGGAAAATGAGGATCGGTGGTATTAAGTAACAGTTTCAAGGTTGGCTTGCTGGTACAGAGCAGGGAGGCCAAATTAATGAAAATATAATCTATTAATTTAGCTGTAGTGTCATTTTATTACAACTAGAAACTCTACATTTTTGCTTATTTTCAAGAAATGATATTTGTGGGGCATAGTTACTTGTTCCCCCCTTAATTATTCCTTTTCCTTAGTTGAAATTTTCAGTACTGTGGTTATAAAATAATGATCAACTATAGTGCCTATTTTGTTTAGAATTCCATTGTTGTACATATGAATTTGGATATCTGAAATAATGTCACTAAATTTGCAGTGAGAATCTGGACCATGAGTTATCAAAATGAATCTGTATAAGTATCGAATAAAGAGAATCCATAAAATACCATTCTGAAATTAATCGGTCCGTTGGAGTGCTTTGTAATGATAAAAGCCAGTTTTGCATTATTTAAGCATTATTGTTGGCAGATGGACTACAGTGTCCTTCAAACAGGACTCACCCTAAGAGAGAATAAGATTAACCATTTATTGAAATGGTAAGGATTGCACCAGAGCAGAGTAAATGGAAATAAATCTCAGGAGAAGCCAAATGGGTATTATATGGGCCAATACCACAAGTTAATCCTACCCCTTTTCAATCCCCAAATGCAAATGGCAAGTTGTTTTAAGGCAAAGTCTAATCTCTTTTTGCATCTGTTCTCTAAAGCCTTGTGTTAGACAGATATTTCACTGCAGAGCTGGCATCCAAACAGTTTCAGGAAAATGCAAATCTAGCCCTAGAATTAAACCAAAGAATTCTGAAACTTGATTATCATTTCCTCCATTTTTGTATTTCTGATTTCAGTTTCCTGAACTGAGGAAGCAGGACGGCACACTTCTCAGTAGAGCCACGCATTGTCATTAGTGAACACTGTTACATATTCTTGGAACTCCTTTTTCTCAGTAAAAGTCTACTGGAAACTAGAGAGAGGGACACAGACGACCTGAGTATCAGGTCCCTATCTTTGACTAACCACACACACACTGGTGTGCAGTCCCAAAGTCACAATATATGTAAGAAAGATGAAGCAAGACAAGAGTTAACATTTAATACTCTATCACTAGATGGGACATTGATCCAAACTGCAGTTTAGTTTCCTAAAAGGATAGGCTCAACCATGGGGAAACTCCTCTTTGCTTTGATAGAGAGGTTTTTCAGGTTAAACCAAATTTTTTCAAAGGGACTTCTTTCTATCTCTCTTAAGCTCATTCTCAATCTTGGCTCTTCACATCCTGACTGTGAGGAAAAGCTGGCCTAGAAATACGAAATCAGTAGCAAGAGAGAAGCCCAAAGAAGTGCAAGGAGCTGGGAGAGAGTTGCTAAGACTTGCTCAAGTGTTAATTTCTTGCAAGATCCTGGAACTCTACTGCTCTGGAAGGAGAGCATTCAAAGAGCTGGAAAGAAAAATTTTTTCCTCTATAGGTTGCTTATATCTATAGTAACATATGGTCAACAAAGTGCCCTTAATCCCTAACCATGACTACCCTGAGGGCAAGAAGCAGAATCCTCGATCTCTCTCCCATCAGCACTATTAGAGTACAAGATGAGATCAGCAAGATAGGAATTAGTGATTATCAAAATCTGTGACATGCTTAGGTTTGCATAAAAACTGTAGCACTGGCTCGGGTTTTGGTGTGGGAACCTGTGGACCACTCTTTCCCACCTACTTACTTCTGGAATTAGGATCATAGGTTCACAGTATGTCAGGGTTGGAAGGGACCCTTGAAGGTAGGCTAATTTATGAAATGCTTGGATCCTTTTTACTCTATTCTTGCAAGTTAGCTATGGTTCCTCCTGGAATACTTCTTGGAGAGTGAATGGCAACAAGAAAGATGGAAGGAAAACAATATTAACTGGTACTCTGCAGCAGGCTCCATGCTGAATGTTGTACATATTTCACCATTTAAAACTTCCATCATTTTTGTAAGTTATTATTCAATAAGAATGAACATGTAACAAAAGCCCCACTCGTTGAAAGGTACAAGTAGTCCTTGTCCAGACTGCTGGAATGTTCAGTCTTTCTGGACCCCAAATCTTATCCTTTTTACACAGCAACTTTTACATTTTAATTCATGGAACACTAATTACTGGGCATGTTTAAGGTATTGTTAAAGAGAATGATGAAACACTTTGGGGAACACTGAGGTGAACAATTTGAATATATTCTTTTTACTGCAGGAATTCACAGTCTAACATGTAGGTGTCCCTGTGTTTTTCCAAGTGTGACAAAATATTTAACACTTACTGACTGTTTAATATTCACAACAGCCCTGTCATCAGGTAACATTATCTCCATTTTATATATGCATAAATAGGGATTGATTCACTTGTCTAAAGTCACTCTCCTGGTAATGGTAAAACTGTGATTTTGAACCTAGAGAGTCAGGAATCTGAACTTTTATTTTTGTTTTTATTATTTATTTTTAAAGATTTTATTTATTTATTTGACGGAGAGAGTGAGAGCACAAGCAGGGGGAGTGGAAGGTAAAGGGAGAGGGAGACGGAGGGAGAGGGGGGCAAGGGAAGGGTAAAGGGAAAGGGAGAAACAGGCTCCCAGAGGAGCAGGGAGCCTGATGGGGGACTCAATCCCAGAACCCTAGGATCATGACCTGAGCTGAAGGTAGACGCTTAACTGACTGAGCCACCCAGGCGCCCCAGGAATCTGAACTTTTAGCCATGACCCTGTGCTAATCCTCTCTGGGGCATTCTATGTTTCCTTAACTTATTTACAACAATCATCTTGAGAAGCCACTATTCCTTACAACAGCTTTGATGCCCAGTACAATTCCAGAGAAAATCTTGAATGATAGTAAATCATTATTTAATAATTTACTCATTATTTAATATTTTACCTTTGAACATGTTGATAGTGATATTTTCATAAGATGACAAAAATTGATGTGAATTTTAAAAAGAAAAAGCTTAATATAATTACTTCAAGAAGCAAATATTTTACTAGTGGTCTGTTCTTTCTCTTGTGACTGAGAACTTATAATTTTAGTAAAAGTGGAAACAAGTACTTTTGATTGATTTAATTGGAGCTTTTAAAAGATTGTTGCTTTTTACTAAAAAACTGGCACAAGCTGATTTTATTAAGTTAAAAATAAAATATTCCTACTTCTATCATCCAAAAACAGTGGTTTCAAATCTACTTTGATTTAAAAGATGATTAGTAAAAAATATTACTATAACAAAAATTATATATATATATAAAATACTTCTATAGCAATTATTATTGACTCTTACTAGATGCAAAGAACAATGAAAGTTGCTCTCAGTAAATCTCTATAAGGTTGATATTTTATCTCTGTTTTACAGATGGGGTACCAGGCCAAGGATTCCTTTGTTTTGTTTTTAAAAATAGTAAGAAGAGCTTGTAATCAAGCTTAGATCTCTTTGGGAAAGTTCTTAAATTTGTCTACCTGAAGAAAATTGATGGCCTAAACTAAGTAATAACAGTGATTATAGAGAGAACTATAAATATTATAACATATTTATTGTATAACATTATATACGTGGGCATATATATATGCACATAAATATAAATGTAAATATATATGAGATAGCAGCCTAATAACTCTTAACAATCATTACTAGGATGTTTTCAGTGAACCAGTGAATTGGGATGAGGGAGAGAAAGGAGTTTAACTCAATGGAGGATAAGGGTAGAGGAAGTTTGTGAGTGGAAGGTGCTAAATTTAGTTCTAAGTACAGTATGTTTGTAGTTTCTATAAAACTTACTGGTGGAGATGTTTGATGGGCATTGGGAATGTGAATCTGGATTTAGGAGATTGTTTGGTGAGTGTTCAGCATATAGCAACCATAAGATCAATTACTAGAATCAAGATTGAGGAAAGAGGGATGAAGATGAGATTCTAATAAGAAAGAGCTCATTAGATTTTATGCTTTCCTATGGAATTATTGACAGGTAATACAGTAGATAGATGGTACACAATCAAGGAGTATTTTGTTACAGTATATAATTCATGCTACATAAATATGTTACATAATTTTTTATTCACCATAAAATATGCTAAGGAAAGAAAGTGTGCAGGGTTTTTATCTTCACATCCAATAAACCTTCAAGGAAAGCATAAAAAGACAAAATCTGGGGCGCCTGGGTGGCTCAGTCATTAAGCGTCTGCCGTCGGCTCAGGTCATGATCCCAGGGTCCTGGGATCGAGCCCCGCATCGGGCTCCCAGCTCAGCGGGGAGCCTGCTTCTCCCTCTCCCACTCCCCCTGCTTGTGTTCCCTCTCTCACTGTGTCTCTGTCAAATAAATAAACAAAATCTTTAAAAAAAAGGCCAAAATCTCCGTATCTTTCATTCCTTTTCAACAAAATATATGTAATCACAGTAAAAACAGGTCTGGTTACATCAACCATGAAGAGTAAACACCTTTTTTCTTTTTTCCCACACAAACACTGGAGTGAGATGAACCAAAAGGAAAAGGAACTCATTTTACAATATTTTTAGTGTTAAAGGCAAATGATAAAATAATAGCGGAGCCTTTGCTTGAGTCTAGCTTGATGTCAACACAGTAGCCAGAGTGACTCTTTTAAAACTTAAGTCAGACCTTCACTCATCTTAAATCTTTTAGTGGCTCTTCTCGCTTTCTCCAGAGTAAAAGCCACAGGCTGATTCACATCTATCTCTAAGGCCCCACCTGAGCACATTTCCAATAGTTCACTGCCTTCCTCCCTTTCTCTGTCTCTTGCTAGGTATGCTCCAGCCACATTGGCCAGTGGGCCACTCTTGAAAAAGCCCAGCATGTTTCTGCCTTAGGGCTTCTCCTCTAGCAGTTCTCTCTGGCTGCAATGCTATTCCTCAGGTATCTGCTTAGCTACTTCCCTCACACCTTCAAGATTTTGCTCAAATGGCACCTCTTTAAGAAGTCAGAGCAAGCTCTACCAGACCACCCTACTTAATATTACCAATTGCTCCTTCCCATCTCTACACAGCCTTGAATCTCCCTTACCTTACTCACCTTTTTTTCAGACTATTTATGCTTTATTACACACTGCATATATTTTCTAATATACTTTCTAATACACTGTATATATACATTGTATACATAATGCAATATGTTACAATAGTTCAGCAAATCTAAGAATCAACAATTTAAGATGTACCATTATTTTATGCACAACTGAAAAAGAAGAAAAGCTGCCAATCAAACTGTGACATGCTATCAATTGTTGGATGTACCCTAATGTGATGTTAAAATGTGAAAAAAAATTCCATCTCAGACTTAATGAAATGCCTATTTATTATGTTTTTTTTTTCTTCTCCATCTCCCTATGTCAGGATATAAATCTATAACAGCAAAGAATTTTGTATGTTTTTGTTCATGGATATATCCCAGGTGCTTAAAACAATGTTTGCCAAGTAATAGGTTCTCAAAAAATGTTTGTTAAATCAGTTTATATTTATCATTTAAAGAGAAGTCATCTTGAACTAAGTAAAAATTAAATCGGAGGAAGAATGGATGACATCTAGAGAGTATCAACTGGGAGCAAAAGAGCTCAAAGGTACTACCTCTAGATTAAGAATCAGATCATGACTTTTGATGGTCATTTTGTATGGTTGGGGATGAGTAAGTACATTTGCAGTTGTAGACAGGATAAACAGATCATGTTTATGCATTAGTTATCACTGCATACCAAGTTGCCTGAAAGCTTAGCAACTTAAAACAACACGCATTTATTATCTCATAACTTCTGTGAGTGAGGAATCTGGGCAAAGCTTAGCTGGGTCCTCTGTCTTAGGATCTCTCACAGGTTGTATTCAAGGTAATTCCAGAGTTGTGGTCATCTCAACGCTTGACTGGAGAAGGATCTGCTTCCAAGTTCATGTGATTGTTGGCAGGATTCAGTTTCTCATGGGTCAGTGGACTGAGGGCCTCCGTTTCTTGCTGGCTGTTGGTCAAAGGTTATCCTCAGTTTTTTGCCATGTGCACCTCCCCAATATGGCAGCTTGCTTCATCAAGGCATGCAATTCAAAAAGGCAATAAAGAGAATTTCCTGCCAATACAGATGTCAGAATCTTTCATAATCTAATCACAGAAGTGACATATCATCCCCTTTGCCATATTCTGTTGATTAAAAGCCAGTCATTAGGTTCACCCGGGGTGGCTCAGTCAGTGAAGCATCCAACTTTTTGTTTTGGCTCAGGTCATGATTTCATGGGTCCTGAGATTGAGCCCCTCTTTAGGGGGGTGGTTGGTTCCTCTCTCAGCGGGGAGTCCGCTTGAAGATTCTTTCCCTCTGCCCCTCTCCCCACTTTCTTTCTCTCTCTGAAATAATTTAATAAATCTTTAAAAAAAATAAGAGCCAGTCAACAGGTTCACCCAACACTCAAGGGGAGGAACATGGATATTAGGGGGTAGGAATCACTGGGGACCATCTTAGTAGTCTGCCTACATTGTATGAAGGCATAATTGGAATTGCATGTATGGGAAGAAGCATGTGTTTGCCTGTGGAGAATCTAATGAGGATGCTTTAGTAGACATATCCCAGAGTTTATATTTTTTGATGTTCTTAAGTGAACCACCCCTCCCTCACTTCCTATCCATACTGGAAGGTTTCTGATAGTAATGCCTCTCTGACCATAGCTGAATGGATAAGGGGTAGATACCTGACTCAAGCTAGACCAGTGAAATTCAACCCTATATTTTTTTATTTTATTCTAACAGACTCTAGTTCAATATTGCTCTTAGAAATGTAATAATCTTGGGAACCATGACTTGATAATCTTCTGTCACATGGAATGAGAAGCCAGAAAAAAGATCTATGGAAAAGAAAGGACAAAGATATTAAGAGAACCATAGAAACAAAAAGTACAGTGTGTGATGGCTTTCCTGTTCACATTTCCAAGCATTTCTATAATAAGTTTTCATGAAACCTTTCTATATTGTTATAAGTTCCCACTTTCTTTTTAACTAAAGTCTTTGCAACTTGCAACCAGAGTTGTTACTAATTATCTCCTTATGAAGACCTTCAAGGTCCCTTTGTTATGATGACTTGAGTATGGCATATTGTGGTGACATTTTCTAACAAAGACATAGGGAAAACTTGACAAGAGGGAAAGAAGGCCTTGAGCCTTCAGTCCAAATTACAGCACAATTTAAATTCTTGGCAAAGTGGTTATTATTTCACTACTTCAGCCTTTATAAGATTTTGAAAGCAAGCATGTCAAGTAGGAATAGGTTTATAAGACCCCCTGTGGAACTAAAAAGGCAGGAGTCTGAATGATGAGAGTTGTCTCAAGGTACATCTAAAGCATAATGGCTTTTGTCTAGTCATCTCTTATTTACGGCAATACATTGGTTTATTTAAAAACTTGAAGTGAAAGAAAAATACCAAACTGTAATACCAGGTTCTTAAATACTGGTTTAAACTAACAAAATAATACTAGGGTTGAATGCAAACTTTAGTTGTAACTGTGCTCTTGTGAAGGTTTTTCAGTTTTTCTTCAATGTCGAAAAAAAACACAGAATGTTCTAGGAATCTGGAAATACTTTGACTATAAAAATGAGTAATAGATGAAGTGTTGTCTGTGTTGCCACTTCCTCCATTTGAACTGTTTAATCAGTCTGTAATCCTGTTCTAAGACACTGTTAGATACCAAGTCACCTTTCAAAGCAATCCAAAGCCCAAAGCTGAGTTGGGACCCATTTTAATGAAGTGACAGTTGTTTCTTTTCTCTCTTGTCTTGATTTGTGTAGGATTTATATGTGTAGCTCCTAAGTCATGCTCAGTTTCACTAATGTACAGTTAGTACCTGTCTCCATATGTAGTAATCTTCTAGGTCTTTGGCCAGTGGCTTCTCAGTGAATAATAGCCTCATAGAATCGACTTACTTATCTATTGTTGACTCAAAGGAGACCTCCTAAACAGTAAGATGATATGCCAAGCCAAAGTAAATTCCCTATTAAAAAAGGGAATAGAAGCCAAAAATGGAACACTTCTGGAACTCAGTGAGTTATGTTAGAGCGCTTTTCCCTTTGTTCATATTCTTATTTAGAATAAAAAATATGTTGTCCTTATTTGGTGGAAGGGTTCTGCCAAGCCAAGAGCAAAAGTTTCAGTCAACAGATCTCACACTTACAGTGTGTTCTTGAACAAGTCACTTCAGGACAAAGGTTTCATAAGAAAAATCTCTGGGCTTAATTCACTGATGATTGACATAATCACATTTGTGGGGGAAATCGGCCATCTGTGAGTGGCATTCGCTGGGATGCGTAGGTGTGAGTGGGTTGCACAGGAGCCTCCTGGGCAAATTTCTGCCAAGCTGTCCTTAGCTGAGAGGCTAAATAAAGATGAGAAACTGCTATGTAATTTTGAGATAAAGCCATTGCAAGACCAGAAAATATTATTAGCTTCATCATAAATCAGAATTGTTATGGAACATGGCAATATCACTTTAATACAGTAATGTCCTGAAGCATATGATGAAAGTCTGCAAATTCACAATTTTCTCTCAACTTGCAGCGCTACCACCTTAGTTTCTGATAATTGCATGTGTCCATCACTACAGACATTCTAGTGGTTGTGCCTAACTGCAGTTGCTGGTATTTCTGGTTCACACTGCAAGGTTCTACCAGATTATTCAACGTTTATGAGAACTGTTTCACAGTTCAGGGCCACAGTTTACTTCCAAAGAATGCTGGTGGCATCACACACAAGGGCTCTTCTTTGTGTCAAATCCCCCGTCTCCTCCTCCACATTCACTCCACTTTGCTTTCTTCACTGTTTGTTCCTCCTGTCCTTTCCTGTTCCCTCCCCACCTCACACTACCTTTGTTCCCCTTCCTAATAGGTAAACACTCCCTATTACCTTTATTTAATTTATTTAATTTTATTTTTTTTTAGAGAGAGCGGGGTGGGAGGCAGAGGGAGAGAGAATCTTAAGCAGACTCCCTGCTGAGCATGGAGCTCCTTCGCACTCAATTTCAGAACCCTGAGATCATGACCTGAGGCAAAATCAAGAGTCAGACACTTAACTGACTGAGCCACCCATGTGCCCCATACCTTTATAAAATCTGAAAAAGTCTGAGTTCTAAAAGATATCTGGCCCAGAGGATTCTGGATGATAGATTTTGGACCCATGCAGCACTTACTGTTATCGCCACTACTTCTAAACCTGCCATTTTCTCTTTTCCACTAGATGTTACATTTTTATCCAAATGCCTATCTCAAAAACTCTTTGTACTTTCTTTTCAGAAAATTTTTATATTTGAAAATTAGTGGTATCTCTCCGCAAACATAATGGGAAAACCACCCTTAATCCTACAGTATTTTAACAAATTAAGAAATAAAAGGCCAAAAACCTCCTCCGTCCCCACTATCAAGTGCTAGTCAATGACTAGTAGATAATTGCTATAAGGGCTTCGGGTGTAATGTTCTATTTTCTCAGTATTTGCATAAATATATATGCCAATGCATTCTATATACTCTAATATATAAATATATTTATGAAAATGAAAACCTACAACTTTGCTCTTTGCCTTGTTGAGTTGCTTATCTATTATGATCATCTGTCTAGCTTAGCACCAACATATCTATTCAATTATTTTTAATGACTGTAATTACTATAGGGTTTTGGGTGTAACATTCTATTTTCTCCATCTTACTATATTACTATAAGGGTTTTGGGTGTAATGTTCTATTTTCTCCATATTTGCATAAATATATGCCAATGCATTGTATATACTCTAATATATAAATATATTCATGAAAATGGAAACCTACAGCTTTGCTCTTTTCCTTGTTGATTTGCTTATCTATTATGATCATCTGTCTAGCTTAGCGCTTACATGCCTACTTGATTCTTTTTAATGACTCCACAGCATTTCAATATTGCATTTGTGGCATAATTTATTTTATTGTTCTCCCACAGATGAACAAAATAAACTGGATAAACACCCTTGGGCATGGATCTACAACTGGTGAGGTCAGATTATAAAGGCAAAACTGCTTAGTCAGAGATACATGAATTTTCAATGTTAATTAAATGTTAATTTAAATTACATTTCAAAAGATTGTATCAATTTGCATTTTCACAAATCCTTTATTAGTGGGCCTACCACCTTGCCAGAACTTGATGTTTTAGAACTTTCTATCACTTGCCAGTCTGATAAGTGGAAGATGTCTCATTCTTACTGATATTTGCATTTTTCTGATTACCGCCCTGGCAGACCGTATTTTCTTGTTTTCTGCTCCTACTCTTTTCTTTCCTCCTCCTCCTTCTTGAATCTCTGGTTTCTTCTTCAGGGAGTGCCCCTTTCTTTCTTTCTTTTTTTTTCTTATTAGTTTGTAGAAGCACACTGTAAAGTACAAATATCAACACTTTTCCATCTTTTGTAAAATAAAATTACCATAGATTTTCCATTGCTTTGTAACATTCTTTGTGTTATTTACAGGTACTTTCATGTGATTGACAATCAAATCTATTTTTTCCCTAATATTTATGGCAGCTGGATATCCTTGTTTTGTTTAGGAAGGTCACCTCTACTCACAAATTATTTTAAAAAATTTTAGTTTTATTTTTAATTTATATTTTCAATTAAATTCTCTGGAATTTAATTTTATATGGTGCAAGGATTTAGTTTTTAAAACAGTATAAGGTGTTAACAAATGTGCTGGAACAACTGGACATTCATAAGTGAACAAATGAATCTGGACGTAGACCTGACACCCTTCATGAAAATTCGCTCCAAATGGATCACAGACCTAAATGTAAAATATAAAACTATAAAACTCCTAGGTGATATCATAGGAGAAAATCTAGGGGACTTTAGGTATGAAAATTACTTCTTGGATACACACATCAAGGCATGATCCATGAACAAAATAATTGATAAGCTGGACTTAATTAAAATTAAAAAGTTTTGCTCAGCAAAAGACATTGTCAAGAGAATGAGGAGATGAGCCACAGGCTGGGAAAAATTATTTGCAATACACACATCTGATAAAGGACAATTGTCCAAATGTGCTAAGAACACTTAAAACTCAACAATAAGAAAACAAACAACCCAATCAAAAAGGAGGCAAAAGACTCACACAGACACCTCACCAAAGAAGATATACAGGTGGCAAATAAGCATATGAAAAAATGCCACACATCATATGTCATTAGGGAAATACAAATTAAAACAGCAATGAGATCCACTACACACCTATTAGACTGGCCAAAATCCCAAACACTTATAACACCAAATGCTGGAGAGGATGTGGAGCAACAGGAACTCTCATTGTTGGTGGGAATGCAAAATAGTACAGCCACTTTGGAAGATGGTTTGGCAGATTCTTACAAAACTAAATATACCCTTACCGGACCAGCAATTGCATTTTCTTGGCATTTACCCAAAGGAGTTGAAAACATATCCACACAAAAACTGAACACATGGCTGTTTATAGGAGCTTTACTCCTAATTGCCAAAACTTAGAAGCAACTAAATTGTCCTTCCGTAGGTAAATGGATAAATAAACTGTGGTACAACCAGACAATGGACTATTATTCATTACTGACAAGAAATGATCTGTTAAGTCAGGAAAAGACCTGGAGGAGATTTAAATGCATACTAATAAGTGAAGGAAGTTGATCTGAAAAGACTACACATGCTATATGATTCTAACTATGTGACATTCCAGAAAAGGCAAAACTATAGAGACTGTAGAAAGATCAGTGATTGCCAGAAGTTGTGGGAGGGATAAAGAGGCAAATCACAAAGGATTTTTGCAGCAGGAGAATGCTCTGTATGATACCATAATGACAGGTACATGTCATTTTACATCTGTCCAAACCCACAGAATGTACGATACCCAAATTGAACCCTAATGTTAACTATGGACTTGGGGTGATTATGATGTGTCAATATACATTCATCAATTGTAACAAATGTTCCCCTCTCATGGAGGATGTTGATAATGGGGGAGGCTATGCATGTATGGGGGCAGGTGATTATGGGAAATCTCTGTGCCTTCCTCTTAATTTTGCTATGAACTTAAAACAGCTCTTAAAAAAAAAGTCCCCCAAAAAAGTGTACTTTGAAAAGGAGAAGTTTGGGCATTCATTCATTTACTCAGCATATAAACGTTCCATGAATGCCTACTGTGTGTCAGACACAGAGAATAAAGTACACAATGACACAGTCTTTGCTGTACAGCAGCTTACTATCTAATAGGCTTTAGAAAATTAGGACACAAAAATGAAACAGTATGATTCAACATACATAACTGATACAGTTCAATGAGTACTATGTCTATTAAAGGCAAAGGAAATTAAAAATTTATTCCTGAGATGCTGCTACAGCTCAAAGCATTTTTGGAGTTCTTCTTTTGGAACTTCCTTCAGAACCTATTTTAGCACTTGAATGGAGTCTTTAAAATACCTAATTGACTGTTCCTTAGTTTAATTTGACATAAATTCTCCCTTCAGACTTGATGGGCTTACATGAACAAAAAGCAATATGTCTAATTTAAAATGTCCAGATTTTGAAGAGATTGTTTAAAGATAAAGTTCATTTTTATGTTTAACATTATTTATAAAGATTTAATAGGCAAATTTATTTAATAATAAAAGATTCTACCCAAAGTACACATAACAAGGGCAAATCACCAAGTGTACAAAATGAAATCATTTGATTTAAAATAATAACAGACGGTGGCCACCTGCTGTTTTTGTTAAATATGAATTGTGTTCAGTAATGCCATCATTTATGAAACTAGATATAGTCCCTATTTTCTTCTTCTAATCAGCAGAATAGGCATAAATGAATAAAGACATGACAGGGTCAGTGATGAAAAGAGTGGCTAAGTTCCAAATTCACTACATTAGCAAGTTCCTTATGAGTTGTTACTTTGTAGCCTAGTGATACAGAGACAGTCAATATAGATTATATGGATAATCTACATGGATATAGATATAAATGTGGATATTTATAGTTACCCTCCTTTTGACATCGGGGCTACCTGGTGGGATGACACCTGCTTGACTGCCTTCAAGGCAATGTAAAGAAACTATGGAAGAGTAGGCATAAACACATATTGAAAACTAAAAAGTCGATTAAATATTATTTTAGCTATATTACTTGGTCAAGCACAAGGGGGTGATCATTGTGCCTAAGGTACCAGAGAAATGATTGCTAAATTGTCCGTGATCTATGAGGTCTTCCAAATATAAGTACAGTATTCCTGTAATAAGCCTGATTTATTATGCAAAGGTAAAATGAATCTGAATTAATTCCAAAGACAGCTGTGGATTTAGTGACAAGAGCACTGGACTTTGAGAGTCAGCTCACCAAGGATACACTCCTGGTCCACAGGCAAGTTACTTAACGTGTCTGACACTCAGTTTCTTCATTATAAAATATATGATACCTAAACTTACAGCAGTATTTTAGTGGATAAAATAAGATAGTATATATTGTTCATCCTACAAACTGGGTGGCTATCAGCAATATTAATTAAAATAGGGGAATATTTATTTATTATCAACTTTCTTCCAAAACAAGATTATACTTTATAGTGATGCATAAGAGATGACAGCACACTGTGGAACTGAAGTGTAAGAGATTAGAAACAAAACAAAACAAAAAAACAACCACAATGGAGAAAAAAAGAAGCCAACATAAAACTTCAAGGAAAACTATAGGCACTATACATAACTTAAATGTAGGCCTCAAATTTAGCTCTAACTTTCTGGAACTCACATGCAAAGGGAGACCTTGTTAGTTACACAACACATTTGCCCATGCAGTACTGAATATCTTTTCATGGTACTAAAAGCTGGCAAAGATTTCTCCTGAGCCTCTTCAAAAGGGTACATTGTTCGAAGTAATAAACAGCATCCTCAATGGTATATCCTTAAAATAGACGTAGTGACAACAGCCTTATAGACTGTTTCTAAATAGGTTTCTTGCATTATCCAAGGAGTAGCTCAGTAAACATACTTCTGTGGCTAGAAAGGAGAGGGCAAGACTGTTAGTCTTGCTGATTTGTTGAAGGGTACTGAGAAATACAGGAGCAAAAGAAGCAATTACAGCCTAGGTAACTAACTTAACATAGGGATATATTTTAGGACACCTGAAAGAGTGAAGGGCTTGTGACCTCCCGTAAGTCATCTTGAACACTGTTTCTCTCACAAAGAAATTTAAAGAAAAAAAGAGCAGCGAGTTTTGATTGTAATCCTTGGAAAATACAAATGAGTCGTTATTCTGTGTTGCTTGTTCTGCTCATTTAACATGTTTGAGTATTGACCATGAGCCAAATACCATGCTGGAGATATACAGCATAGCATTGTAGTTTATTTTTTCCTTTTATTTATTTATTTTTAAAGACTTTATTTATTCATTTGAGAGAGAGAGAGCACACAAGCAAGGGGGAGAGGTAGAGGGAGAAGCAGACTCCCCACTGAGCAGGGAGCCCAATGCGGGACTCGATCCCAGGACTGTAGATCATGACCTGAGCTGAAGGCAGACGCTTAGCCACCTGAACCACCCAGGCGCCCCCAGAGCATTTTAGTTTAAAGAATCTATGTGTATGTATGTGTATGTATACACGTGTGTACATGTACACTCACACCTCTGACTCTGTATCTACATCTACATCTATACCCATATCTATTTCTATATTTATACTTCTACACACACACACACACACAGATACCCACAAACATCGGGTGTTTGTGTCTGTCATCATTAATTTGATACAAAGAGTCAGTGACAGTTCATTCTCATAAACCTTATGAAATAATCAACCTGGAGGCTGCATTATCATCCTTTTAAGAGCGTGTAGACAGCTTAACAATATTGTACATGCATGGAAGACCATTATATCTGGTGCAAAGAAGAGAGATGATTATTTTGTCTTTTCTATGTATTATTATCAAAAGGTCTCCCCACCATTCTAGAATGACAATTCCTTTATTTAAGGTAAGTTATACATGTGGTATTCTAAGAAGTGATTTTCAAGTAAGTGTGGCTTATCTCTTCAAATGACAATTAAAAAATTGATCCCCATAGATGGGATTCCAATTAAACACGTATAAGACCACTTAGTATTACCTGTATGGCTATGGCACTGAGAGTCTGTTAGGTTTGCTTTCATTATCTTTCTCTCAGTTCTTTTATGTTTTTAAGATTTCATTTCTCCATTTGACAGAGAGAGATAGCAAGAGCAGGAACACAAGCAGGGGGAGTGGGAGAGGAAGAAGCAGGCTTCTCGCAGAGCAGGGAGCACGATGTGGGGCTCGATCCCAGGACACTGGGATTATGACCTGAGCCAAACGCAGACGCTTAACAACTGAGCCACCCAGGCACCCTCTCTCAGTTCTTTAGATTGGATATTTTCTACTGACCATTTGTCTAATGATCTATTATGCCATCTTCAATCTGCCGATAAGTCATCCCATTATATTTCTTATTTCAATGTTGTATTTTTTAGATCTCTGATTTTCATTTAGTTCTTTTTTATAATTGCCATTTCTTGCTGATATTCCTCATTTGTTCTTTTTATCATGAGACTATTTCCTTGAACATACAATGGCTGCTAATTCCAACACCCGGATAATCCATAGGTTGTTTTTTAATGACTGTTTTTACTTTAATTACACCTCTTATTTTCCTATTTTATTCACATTGTTACTGAAAATTTTTTAACTCACATTCTAAAACTGAGGATGATATGCTATACAGACACAGGATTTTGTTATCTTTCTCTGAAGAGTATTTTGTTCTAGCAGATAAATATCTTAAAATTCCAAACTGTGTCTCTCTTGTAGAGAGTAGCAGAAGAAATTTCTACTCTGTTCTTTCAGTCTTTTAAGCTTTTCCCCATTATCCCTGGATTCTTTCTGTCTCCCCTAAGCATATTTTAGGTGTCAACCAAAGATTTTGCTGAAGTGTGCCTTATTCATTTCTGGCCTTTTTCTGTCACTTTCCATTAACTAATGCAACATCGAATCCCATTCTCAAACTCCATGAGATGGTAAAGCTATGGGCCTCTGCTTTTGTTCTAGCTACCCCACACCACACATACTGATGTACCCACACAAGAAAAGTATTTACATATGTATGTACATATGTATATATATAATAAATTTCAGAGTTTATAATTGTTATCTGTGAGAGAGTCAGTCCAGTGCAACATTTCTGTCATAGCAGAAACAGAAATCTTCACCTTGATTGTGGCCTCTGAATACATCTATTTATTCTTTGCCTATCCAGCAATAAATTTTTAAAATATTTTATTTATTTATTTGAGAGAGGGTGACAGAGAGAACAAGCAAGGGGGAGGGGCTGGGGAGAGGGAGAGGGAGAAGCAGACTCCCTGCAGGGCTCGATCCCAGGATCCTGGGATCACAGTCTGAGCTGAAGGCAGATGCTTAACCGACTGAGCCACCCAGGTGCCCTTTAGCAATAAATTGTTAAAATATTCATTTTTATATTGGCAGAAGTTTTATAATGTCCTGACTACTCTGAAAACAAAAGTTGCTAAAATATTTTTAGTTTGATAATATGGTAAAACATTATTACGATGCATTCACCTCAGAAAAAAATAATTTCTACAAAGCATTCGTATCACTAGATTTGAACTGTGCTTTGGAGTATGCACCAAGATAAACTATTTGTGAAACAAACAAACATTAAGATAATTAAATGAGAAAACTTGGTTACGGAATTTTCCTGGCTGTCACCTACTAACATTTTGACCTTGGGCAATTGAATTACCCTCTATACCCCAGTCCCTCATTTGAGAAATAGAGTAATAGTGCCAACCTTGGAAACTTGTGAAAATAAAATGAGTAAACATATGGAAACTGCATGATCTGTGCATAGCACTTAATAAGTATTATATAAGTTACAGATCAGGGAATCTGTAGGAATACCCACAAAAATAGTTTTACTTTTAGAATAATTGATTGCTAGGTATTCGTTCTAACTATAATAAATGAGCATGCTCAGTTGGTGAATATTCTAGCTGCTCCTATTTAGTAGTAATAGGACATCATTGCCTACTTATACTTTTTAAATTTTTCCTGGTTTATGTGTATATATTTGGATTATCTTAAAGTGATAATTAAAGAAGAATATTTTAAAGAGAGAGAACAGAACACACCCTGTTTTATCCTGTGAGAGATTTTTATTGCTCTGAAGACCTTTTCTATGTAATCTTCTTACTGAGAAAAACATTTCTTACTGGAATCTGCATGATCATTAATAACTAATAATTATTTGTAATCAGTTGTGCTCTGGGTCCAGTCAGGCAGATACATGCCTGAACAGTAAGCGGAGGTTAACATACATCAACATACAAGGTTCCAGTATTTAAAATGGTTCTAAGTCAGTTCTAGGGAAAAAAAGCTTTTCTTGGTTGTTTATTCATTTTTTTTCCTGTATCAGTTGCATAGTGTGGGAAACTCAGTGGAAAGCAGACAAGAATTTACAAAATTGCCTTGGTTTAGAGCTTGGGGTGCTGAGCCTATCAATATCAATGGCCTCTAGACTCTACCATTTTACTTACCAGATTCATGCTCTGTGTTACTATGACTCCAAATCTGTTTTTATTGCTTAATTAATTGACTGTACACCTGTCTCCCCATGATAAAATTGTAGCTAAGTTTTTGCTTTTTCCCTTTTGGGAGATAGAGCAAATTATGATAATGTACCTTAAAATTCATAAAGCCTTAAGCAACTACTACGGATTTTTGTTTTAAATGGAATCACACTCAAGCTATTGTTTATGTTTTTGTTTTAAATGACAGAAACCTTTTCAAACCGGAAAAGTGAGACTGGTATTTTTAGTGACATTTGGAACTCAACTGAGATATTATATATCTCTTACTGAACTGCTGGAGAAACAGAGGAAAACTCTCCTTGAAAGCCAGATTTTTTAAAAGGTGATAGGGACATGGGAGTTAATAGTATAAAACACAGGTTTCTTACAAGCTTATAATGTTCAATTCATTCAAACAGTCCAAACTTTAGATCCTTAACTCTAAGGCCAAAATTGGTCACATTTCCATGGTGGAATCTTAATTGTTGTGGTCAGTGCTCTACTGGATGTAAAATATGTGCAGGTGGGTATCTTCTCATTTTCCAACTCCTGCATTGTACAGAAAACTTCAACCCTCCTTCCTTTGGACCCTGTCTTGTCTGCACACAGAATCCCAGTTTTGTTCATCTATTGTAAGCCTGTGTCCTTGAGAGGAGGCTGGGATGAAGACCAGTCTTCGAGGTGATGGATCTAGATTAGGTCTAACAATCACAACAATGCCACAGAAACCCTTTTCTCCTTTCCAATGATGCTTTAGGGTAGGAAAGTGACTAGAAGGCAATTCTGCCCAGTGAAATGTAAAGAGAAATTTGTTGACAGGCTTGGGTGGTGGTGGTGGGGGGAATTCTTTAATTTTTAAAAGGACTAAAGGAAAATATGTATCTTTTCTTCTGGTCTTGAGAAATTATTGTGCAAGGGCCTGATACCTCAGATTGCTGCAGCCTTTTTGCAATAAAGGAATTAGATATTGATTTCAAGATGGCAGAGCAGAAAGGTCATCATTACATTAATGAATCCTGCAATTGCCTTATCTGTGGATTTCTTGTTATGTTTATGTTTGTATGTTTAAGTATTTCTTGGGTCTTTTGTTATTTGAAGACAACTGCATTCTAAATAACATAAAATAACAGACTAACTCTATGTCTTGTACTTCCTGGAGGGAAACTGGAAATGTGGAGCCTGAAAAAAGCAAGATACTGGACAGTTTTTGAAAATTCTCATGAACTATTTACTTAGGAAATTTTTGAATCTGGTACACTGAAACATTCATGGATCTGTAAAGCATTGATAATAAATATTAAATGAAAGCATTTTATTCAGGAAAGAATGATAATTTTGAACAAAGATGAGAAAGGGAGATTATTATCAAATTTTTAAAAAAGTTTTTCTTTAAAATTAGTGACAGCAAAATATTAGGGACAGTTTTTTTAAATCCCAAACTAGAAGTATTTGGATCTTGCCAAGATATGTTTGACATTAAAACTTGGATTTCTCTCTCTGCAAGAGTTTATCAATGCATATGGGCTTTTTATGGGTTATGATCAATTTTAGGACTTTTTTAGTCTTACTTGAGGTTAAGGTCAGCATCAGTTAATCAGAGTTGTATGTAGTATTAGACAAAAGTCATAACTCCACTGCCATACTTCCTAACCTTGCTACACTTCAGACATACCTCCCCAATCGTGATCCTGCAGCTGCTGCCCTGGCATCCTCAGTGACCCAGATAGGAGTCACCCCTAGTGAAAAGTAAGCCACTGATTCAACTGTGTTTTCAGGACATAAAAGTTGTAACTTATTTTCCATAGCCAAATTATATAGAGAGTTCAGGGGCTCCATCATAGAGAAACAGTATTGAGAGAACTGACATTATTAGGCAGCCAAAAGTGACTCTTTCATAATTATAAAGCAAATTTTATTTATGATAATAAATAATAATTTTAATATAAATAACTTATAATCCATTTTATTTATTTGTTGATTACTAAGATTTTTCTATTTGGGGTTACTACTTTGTTCTGAACTTAGCTTGTCAGAGGTCGGAATCATGGTTTTTCTTTCTAAATAAAATGAAGAAGAATTTAATAAGGAAGAAACTTCAGGTGTTCAATGAATTATTGATCAGACATTCATTGAGCATATACTATGTGCCAGAAATGTGCTAAGGATTTATAAAACAATCTCTTTTCCATTTGAGAGCAAGGTAGACTACATTACTTTCTTTCATGACTAAATATGTTTTAAATGCAGGAGAGCATAACTAAATATTAAAGGTATTTGAGAGTAAGTCCTCCCTGACACTGCAGCTCTTTTTGTGGTGCCTTCAGAATCTAGAGGGGGGAAAAGATTTCCATATATACAGACTAACAGTAATAATGAATACATTGAATTTATAAAGTGGTAGGCATCTGTGGAAATTTATACCTCCCACTTAGATTGTAAATTTCTCAACAAATGAGTATAACATTGAATTTCAGAAATGTAAAGCCAAGTGTTTATTTTAAAGTAGCTTGTAGGAACCAAGTTAAGAGATATGTATAGTTAAAAATTGAAAAGATCAAATCATTTAAGTGCCCCTTTAATCCCAGATCAAACAAGGCCTGCCAGTCCAAGAACTAAAATTGGTTTTTAGAATACCCATCAGAACAGGTTCATATTGTTTCCGTACTTTGCTGAAGGAGGGGTATATGTAGAAGATAGATATTCTTTTTTTTTTAAGATTTTATTTATTTATTTGACAGACAGAGCTAGCGAGAGCAGGAACACAAGCAGGGGGATTGGGAGAGGGAGAAGCAGGCTTCCTGCAGAGCTGGGAGCCTGATGCGGGGCTCTATCCCAGGACACTGGGATCATGACCTGAGCTGAAGGAAGACGGTTAATGACTGAGCCACCCAGACGCCCTGAAGATAGATATTCTTAAAGCTAACTTCACCCAGCTTAAACAGTGGCCAGATTTAATCAGCATTTCTAACAATTTCTGTATATCTTATTCACATTTTTAAATGTCCTTCGTCCCCCAAGGCTAGAGTCACCCCACATAATTCTTGTTACTCAAAGAAAGAATGCATCACAGTTGCATAGGAAAATTTCTCTTCACAAATAGTGTTGTTCATTTACTTGCTGCCTTGTTCCATGAAGAGTTTGGAGGCAGCTTGGTATTAAGAGTACATTGCAGCCAAGTAACCGGGGCTGTGGGTGAAGTGACAGAATCTGGGCTGTAGGCATCAGAGCATATGGGGTGGGAGTGTGTTGAGTGGTGGCAGAACAACAATGGGAATGGAACTGTATCAACCCCACCCTCTCTTCTTGTTCTGAACCTCTGCAGAGTGCCTGGGCTATCAAAGTCCAGGCACTGTTCACAGGCTGGAGGGAGGAGCATCAATGCCGCATTGTCGGTAAAACTGAGCTGTCTTTTCAGAAGGTGACTCAGACATAACACACTCCTTTGGAAAAGGAAAGCTTAGCTCTCACCTGTCGCTCAGGAAGAGTGATTTCTTCAAATTCCAACAGTCAGTAAGGTGTGATGTCAGTAACGCGGGCTCTTCTCTTTCTCTACCCTGCCTGGTTATGAGACAGCTAAGGAGGGATGTCTAGGAACAGAGGTAGCCCTGTGCAAAGTTGTGAATCACAACTGTATCTGTAGGACAGTCTCCTCATGTTCCTAATGCTGTGTGTTCCAGTGTTTCCCTTGTAAAGCCTCATGCAGACTTATTTTCCACCCAGTCAAAACCAACCTTTGTCATTTCCCAATTCCCAAAGCCCCCCTGTTCTCTATAGAAGACTAGTTAACCTGTTTAGAAAATCACTAGTGAATATTTACATTTATGGTTGATTAGTGCTCTAAGGGAACTTTAACTCCACGGTCTCATTTCACAAAGAAGGTGAATTGGCATGCACATGCCCTCGTAATTACACGGGAGGGGAGGGCAATGGGATATTTTTATTGTAATTAGTACAACATATTTAATTAAGCAACAACTTGTTGAAAATGAAAGAAGGCAGGTAGTGAGACAGAGTTGTCATTAGGGAAGTTTGATAGAATGGCTACCCAGAGACATCCCTTTGATATAATTTCTTTAATTAGTTTGTGGCAATACAGAGTTTTCTCTTAGCTTGGAGAACTCAATGATGCAAGTGTCAAACAGTTCACTAAATTCAGGGCTTCTGGCTTATATCTATCAGAATTACAGAAGACTCAAGTAGAAAGCTGAATGTCAATGTATTAATTAATAAAAAAGAAACACAATCATTGAGTAGACTTGGTGGAGTCCCTGATCATTTAGAGAGTATAAGTGAATTAATAATAATAATAAGTAATTAATTAAAATTATTAATAAAACATTATGTGCCAGGCAATGATTAATATGCTTTATAAAAGCTGTCATCGGATCTTCTCAACAATCCTGTAAAGTAGATACTATCATTTCTCCCTGTCTTAGAAATAAGGAAGCTGAAACAGAGAAGTCAGGAAAGTTGACTATGGCCATATAGCTCATAGCCAGTACTGTTGGGTTGTGAGTTGAGGTAATCTGGTGTTACCCACTCTTCAATAGTGCCTCGGTAGATGGCCTAGTAAACACAAAATCAGAATAATGTTTAGATAACTGATTTACCTCTTTAGTGATTGGTAAAAGGAACCAACCAATCCTGATTTGTTCTTAACTGTGAGAGATTTCACCCCAGGGGACATTTGACAACATCTGGAGGCATTTTAGGTGGTTGCCATGTTCTTCTCCAGATTGCAAATTTTTGTTGGCTCATGTTGACACCTATCCAGCTTTATATCGATGTTTGAGAAACAATTTTATTTTTCTGCTTCAGTTGTTTGATATTGTAGCCATGCTCAATTATGATTGTCTTCTTATTAAACACTATTATTTTTATATTGTGGTAAAAAAGTCCATGAGATAGTTTTTCACTAAATTCCTAAAATTTTATGAGTCATGAGATTATGCCAAATTCTCTCCAAAAGGATTTCAAGGTGGATATTTTCACTAAGAATATAGAAATATATTTAAAACAGAATATAGAAATATACTGAGATTTCAGTATGCTAGTACACATTGTTAATCTCTAAAAGACAGTCAGATTTATTTGACCATAGAACTATTTTACTATTGGACTTATTAATACCCTTGTTAGGACACTATGATCTCCATGACACAGCTTGAAAACCATTAAATTTTGGTGATAAGTGAAAAAAATCTTGGAACAGTTTTAGTACTGTCAATATCATATACAATGTACTCTTCCATCTTGAGTAGGCTAGAAAATTTTTGAAACATTTGTAAACTAAGAAAAATATAACATGCAGAAAACATGTGGAACTCTAAATGGTTTATTTTAAAAAGACTTTGAAACATACATCATCAGGAATTTCTGGAAATAGTACAGTGATAACCAATGAGCTTAATATTTTCTTGACACCAGTTTTAAATTTGAGTTCATTGTATAAAATTTCCTTATCAAATACTGTTTTACAAAAATGGATTTAAGCACATATACTATAGAAATTATAGTATGTCTTCAAAAGCTGAAGGTATGCTCTGTGTTTTTATCATCTGAGAAAAAATTTCAAAATTATTTGAGAAGGTAAAGAGGTAGTAGGTCAAAAAGAATCTTTAAATATGGAGGTTAAAACAAAATTTTTCCCTTGGTGCTATGCTTCCAGATGTATGGTGGATTACTTTAGCTGTAAGTCCCTCCCACTATAAAACCACTGCATCCTGAATAAAATATAATTCATAGAGCATTGTTCAGATTACAAGAAAAGGCAATCTCTAGGCTCACCTCCAAAATATTCCTGTGAGCTGAAACCAGTGGTGTGATTTCTGACCAACGAACAAACAGAAGAGGCAGAAAGAACAATGAGAGCAAACGTGGGTATCAGGTTAAGCACAAAAGATAGCAAGGTAAGGAACTTACCTGAGACTCTCACTGAGCTGGGATCTGCCTGGAAAGAAAAGTAGTCCAGGAAAGCAGTCACTAAGAGCAAAGTCAAATCATCTTGGAGGAGGTAGCTCCGATTTCAGCTCTAGGGATTTCCAATAAAGAACAAATAACTGTGAGCTCAAAACAAAAAAAACAAACAAAAAAAAGGAATAAAACACGAGGAAATTAGACACCACTGTTTTGTCTTTTGGTTTATCTCTAATGGTTATTGTAGCAGAGATGCTACTTAACACCAGAATCTTTTTTTTTCCTTTTCTCTTCCACACACAGCTAGGCCAAAATTCCCAGGCTTCATTGCAGTTAGTTATGGCCATGTAACTGAGTTCTAGCCTCTGTGATGTCAGTGAAAGTAATGCATACAGCCTCTAGGTCTGGCCCATGAAACTTTGCCATAAGTCCTCCTCCACGATCTCTCTTCCCTTTGGCAGCCAGTGGTGTCAATAACCAAGTGACCTTGAAAGCCTTTAAATGCAGATGGTAGAGTTTCCATCTCAACTCTCTTGACAAATGACCACGTTAAAGTAGAGTAGGGGGTTTTCACTATATTGCTCAGCA
Source organism: Eumetopias jubatus (assembly GCF_037043125.1). Lineage (NCBI taxonomy): Eukaryota > Metazoa > Chordata > Mammalia > Carnivora > Otariidae > Eumetopias > Eumetopias jubatus. The sequence goes on along the minus strand of NW_028274808.1, from coordinate 119,436,219 downwards.
GGAATCCCACATTGCCATAGGAATATGACTTGTGTGTGATTCACTCTTCCCTTGGGAATCTTCATTGTGTTTATCTCCCCCATACGCCTCCATTATCAGTCCGGACTGGAGAACAGTAAATGTTGTAAAGAAATCTGAACATTTGGCTAGATAGAACTTTGAATTGCCCCCCTTCAGGACAGAATTTATTTTCCTGGTTGGGTACAGGAGTTCTTTATATTTTAGGAATGGTAAAATCTTTGCTTTGCTAATAACATCTTCGACTTACAGGAGACAAAAAAGGTTTGAAGGTATTAATTGATGTGTTCAAGGTACAAGTGGCAAAATCATAACTAGATACTAGGTCTTCTGATGCCAGTTTTTGGTGTTTGTTTTAAATGCATCTTCATCATTGCCTTTCTTGAAATGAGGCTCTTAGAAATCCAATAAATAGATGCGAGAGTAATTTCACTTTGAGGATGCATTCCTCCTGAAATATAATGAGAGTACTTCCTGTATACTGCCCCATAGGGAAGTAATTTCTTGCTTTCTCCTAAAGACTGTGTGCTGATGTAATTCCTGACATATAGTAGGTTCTCTGTAAGTGTTGTGAATGAATGAATGAATGTGTAGTATCTTATGGTTAGAGAGATTTTAGACACCATCTCTGCATTCAAAGAACACTCGATCTTGTGAAGGTAACAAATGAAAGATAGACAAAATAACACAAAATGGGGTAAATGTTATAATGGAAATAAGCATAGAATTAATCTGATATCTAAGAAAATGTTAGAAGTAATTGACAAAGACTACCTAATCCCCTTTCTCAAATATATTAGCTAAGAGCACCTCATCTTAGAAGTGACATTTTTTCTTTAGTGAGAAGTAATAATGTGATGAGAACCACATTGGCTTAAGGTCCGGCTTTATTACTTTCTATCTAAATAATCTTGAATGAGGTAGTATCTTTGAACCTGAACTTCTCTGCCTATTAATTTCATTAACAATGTCTATATCCTAGGCCATTAGAAGGACCAAATGACAATATATACAAAGTGTTTAGCTCTTAGAAGACACTCTGGAGACCTTGGTTCTTTTCTATGCTCCTCAAATAAATTATCTTAAATGTTGCCCATATTAAAGATTACCTAACATTTTTGCCCATGATTATACCTTTTCAAAAGCTATTAATAGTTTATTATCTTAATTTTGACTTTCCCTATTTGCAGAGCTTTGGACAGTCAGCAGCATATTTTTACCCTGAGACTGTGTACCTCTGTCTTACACAGACCAATTTAGAGACAGAAATTATGTACTGGTTTTAAATTCTTCAAAAATACAGATAGCATGTGGCTTTTTAAGTTCCCAAGATCATATAAAGCACTAAATAATAATTTAAAATACTGAAATGCTGTTTAATAGAAGTTATACAAATGCTAAAGAGATGGCTTTAATAAAGATTAGATGGTGTTACATTGCCTGTTCTTAAATCATAATCTGATTTCCCAAGTGGGTGTTAGAGACATAATATTGATCTGGTATACTATGCAGAATAAGTAACAACTGGCAATTCACTGAAGCCTGTTTATTTTGAAATCTCATGTACTTCCTGCTGTGGGAATGTGACAAGGACAACACTTGGGGGCCAATGTTTACATTTCCCAAGATGTAATTATTCTAACTTCACAAGGAATTAGTTCCTCCACCCCGTTTGGCTCTGGAGAGTAACTGAGATATCTTATTTCTGCTCCTTTTCCAGAAAACTTCAGACTATCATGATTTATGTTTATCAATTACTTATAGTTCATATTGCCAAATTAAAAGAGGTATATCAACAACTTTACTTTTAGAACATATATTGAGTATCCCCAAAAAACTAGATTATTAATTTAGTAGTAGAATAAATGAAGGTGATTTTTAAAGCCATAATTCTTTATCTTAAACTGAACTGACCTTATCAAATATTCTATATTCAAAGTTTTGTTGAGCATAAGAAATTTTAATTTTCAGTGCAAGAGGGTTCCCCTTTCTCCACATCCTCCTCAACATCTGTTATTTTCTGTGTTGTTACTATTAGCCATTCTGACAGGTGTGAGATGGTATATCTCCTCATGGTTTTGATTTGTATTTCCCTGATGATGAGTGATGTTGAGCATCTTTTCATGTATCTATTAGCCATCTGGATATCTTCTTTGGGTAAGTGTCTATTCATGTCTTCTGCCCATTTCTTAACTGCATTATTTGTTTTTTGGATGTTGAGTTTGAAAAGTTCTTTATAGACTTTGGATACTAACCCTTTATCAGATATGACATTTGCAAATATCTGCTACCATTCCATTGATTGCCTTTTAGTTTTGTGACTGTTTCCTTTGCCGTGCAGAAGCTTCTTATCTTGAAAAAGTCCCAATAGTTCATTTTTGCTTTTGTTTCCCTTGCCTCCAGTGACGTGTCTAATACACGTCTGCAGCCAAGGTCACAAAGGTTGCTGCCTGTGTTCTCCTCTAGGATTCTGATGGATTCCTGTATCACAGTTAGGTCTTTCATCCATTTTGAATTCATTTTTGTGTATGGTGTAAGAAAGTTGTCCAGTTTCTTCCTTCTACATGTGGCTGTCCAATTTTCCCAACACCATTTGTTGAAGATACTGTCTTTTTTCCATTGGATATTCTTTCTTGCTTTGTTGAGGATTATTTGACCATATAGTTGTGGGTCCATTTCTGGGTTTTCTATTCTATTCCATTGATCCATGTGTCTGTTTTTGTGCCAGTACCATACTGTCTTGATGATTACAGCTCGGTAATACAGCTTGAAACCTGGAATCATGGTGTCTCCACTTTTGTTTTTCTTTTTCAGGATTGCTTTGGCTATTCAGGGTCTTTTATGTTTCCATTTTGGTTCAATTTTAGAACTGTTTGTTCTAGCTCTGGTGGTATTTTGATAGGCCTTGAATTAAATGTGTAGATTGCTTTGGGTAGTATAGACATTTTAACAATGTTTTTTCTTCCAATCCATGAGCATGGAATGTTTTTTCATTTCTTTGTGTCCTCTTCAATTTCTTTCATAAGTGTTTTATAGTTTTCAGAGTACAGATCTTTTACCTCTTTAGTTAGGTTTATTCCTAGGTATCTTATTAATTTTGGTGCAATTACAAATGGGATCGATTCCTTGATTTCTTTTCTGCTGTTTCTTATTGGTATATAGAAATACAACAGTTTTCTGTACATTGACTTTATATCCTGCAACTTTGCTGAATTCGTGTACTAGTTCTAGCAATTTTTTGGTGAAGTTTTTTGGGTTTTCTATATAGAGTATCGTGTCATCTGCAAATAGTGAAAGTTTGACTTTTTCCTTGCCAATTTGGATGCCTTTTCTTTTTGTTGTCTGATTGCTGAGGCCAAGACTGACAGTACTATGTTAAATAGTAATGGTGAGAGTGGATATCCTTGTCTTGTTCCTGACTGTAGGGAACAGTTTTTCCCCATTGAGGATGATATTAGCTGTGGGTCTTTCATATATGGCCTTTATGATGTTGAGGTATGTTCCATCTATCCCTACTTTGTTGAGGGTTTTTATCAAGAATGGATGCTTTATTTTATCAAATGCTTTTTCTGCATCTATTGAGAAGATCATATGATTCTTATCCTTTCTTTTATTAGTGTGGTGTATCATGTTGATTGATTTGCAAGTACTGAATCAGTCCTGCATCCCTGGAAAACAGTATGGAGTTTCCGCAAAAATTTAGAAATAGAACCACCCTATGACCCAGCAATTGAACTACTAGGTATTTACCCAAATGATACAAAAATACTGATTTGAGAGGGCACATGCACCCCGATGCAGCATTATCAACAATAACCAAATTATTGTATAAAGAGCTCAAGTGTCCATTGACTGATGAATGGATAAAGAAGATGTGGTATATATACACAATGGAATATTATTCAGCCATCAAAAAGAATGAAATCTTCCCATTGGGAACAACATGGATGGAACTAGAGAGTATTACACTAAGCAAAATAAGTCAGTCAGATAAAGACAAATACCGTATGATTTCAGTCATATGTGGAATTTAAGGAACAAAACAGATGGACATAGGGGACGCGGGGGGAAAAGAGAGAGAGGGAAGCAAACTGTAAGAGACTCTTAACTATAGAGAACAAACAGATTTGCTGGAGAGGAGGTGGGCAGGGGATGGGCTAGATGGGTGCCGGGTATTAAGGAGGGCACTTGTTCTGATGAGCACTAGGTGTTTTATGTAAGTGATGAATCACTAAATTCTATACCTGAAAGAAACAAACAAAAAATTGTCACTGGGGAAAAAAATGAAAAAAAAATGGAATTTTGTATCCTGCATGCCTTCATTAAGAGTCATTTTTCAAGGTTCAGTCAGATAACATTTTCAGATAGCTTAGATAACAAAAAAGATGTACAAAAAACTGATAATCAAGGTGTCAGAAAAACTAGGCAAATAATATCTACCTAATTTTAATCATTTGGGAAATTTTAGATTTCTGGATTCTTAAGAGCCTTAGCCTCATCTTTCTCTCTCTTCTTTACTGACCTCTTTCCAGAAAAAACTAAATGTTATGAAGCCCAAATCCATCCATTTTTTTCAGGATTTTTTCCCTTATCATATTATTGTCTTTTCCAGCCATGTGTAGCCACTTGTCAGCTCTTATGTATAAAGTCTGGGTTGTTAAGTCCTCAGAGAAAGCACAGGACCTTCACTAAAGTCTTATCACTATGATTTTTTTGCTTTTGTCCACTCAGACTTAGTGCCTTTCTTCTGATACCTGGTCACCTCAGCTTGGATTTACTCTTCCTTTTGCTTACTGTTTCCTGTCTCTGTGCAGTCTGATTTTCCTCCTTGATTTCTCCTCTTCTTTTGGGTCCTCACGTTATTTACTACATGGATGCTTCTATCTTTCTATATTGTTCTGCCCATAGTCTCTGTGTTCACCTAAATTCTGAAACTTTCCTTTTGTTTTGATCATTGAACTTACAGGTACAGATCTGGATATTTCTTGCCAGTGTCCCTTCTTGGATGCTTTTCTTCTCATTATTCCCTGAGCTCACTTGTTCTTAATAATTACATTTTTGGAGAAATGCAAGCAAAAGATTTAATGGGAGAAAGCAGAGTTGAAAGTAAGAATTATAACAGAAAAATGAATTGTCTGATTTAGATAAATGAAACTGTTTGAGACTTTGGATGACTATGATGCCAGTTGAAATTATTGTCATTTCTTCCCCAACTGGAAAGGTCAGATTCCTAATAATACCCCCATAGTAGCCAAATACATAGTCAAAAAATATAAAAATTTATGGGGGAAAATTAACAGTAGGGATTAGGCATCATAAATGAAAATCTTTTAGAGTGTCAAAGTATTATTTATATTTATTAAAAGGATAACATTAAATCAATATAACCTTGGTGACCTTTTATGCATGTCATATGACAAAGGCCGCAAATTACTTTCCATTTATCTGTCCTTGCTTTCTAGAAATGTAAGTATCTATTCTCCTAAAGTCTACCTATGCTGTTCTTTAAATTGGTCTCGTATTAACATGTTTTCTTATGTGTGGGAAATTCTGTTACTTTTTTTCCTATATCTTTTGTTTAAACATTCAGTGCTCATAACAACTCTGATCCTCATCCGTGGGCATTTAAAGTGCTTTTATCAATAATCTAGTAATTCAGTGTCAGGCAATTTTACTGTTTCTTGTCATGACTTTACCCTCCAATTCAACTTTAATAGGGTAGAGTGCCTACCTTAATTCTGTGATCACACCCTCAAGTAATATCCCTGATGTATAGATCAGGTTCCTAACTTATCCCCTTTTGCATGATTCTGGACCTTAATAACCTGCTTGGAGCCTATTATTTTCAAAATTTGGTCCTATCTTGCCAGATATCCCCTGAGCCTTCTCTCTGCAGTCACATGTTCCATTTGTCACTGCCTCTAAGACTGCTTAGAAAGTCACACATCAATTCCATTAAGATTCTACAAACACCTTCCTTTCTCATTGTTATCTCTTGCCATACTGCAACTCCTTTCCCAACTATTGCTGAAGCACAGGTTAGGGCCTTCAGATCAACCTGGATTCAGCCTACAGGCCTGAGAGAACACCAGGATCCATCCAGGGGGAAAGGGGGATTCAAAATTAGTCAGCATCTCAGTTTTCCAACATACTCAGGTTTCTCAGACAAATAATGAACCTGACTTTAACCATATTTCAGTAATGTGGTAGTGGAGATGAAAAAGAAAGGATGAATTCTATTTCTGTTTAAGGGGTTCATTTGACAGAACTTGGTGATTGTTTCCATGAGAGGAAGGGAGAAGTTGAGGATGACTCGGGTTTCTAGTTTGGGGAACTGGGTGGATACTGGTTCACCATCTTTTATCTTAACTGTTGCAATGACTTCCTATCAGTTATTGCCCTCTTCTAACCTTATATTATCTTTTTAAACCACGTATTTTATTATATCACATTCTTGCATTTAAAATTTCCATGATTTCATCTTAGCTGCAGGATAAAGTCTAAATTTTTGTAGCAATAGACTTCCTTACAATCCAATTCTAAACTTAATGTTCTGTTCCACACACATCATCTTACTCTGACCAATCACCTGCTGAGCATATACCTCCAAACATGGCATTCCCTCTGTCTGCAATGTTCTTGCCACTATCCCTGCCTAGAAAAATCCTGATCAGCTTTCAAGGTCTCACTGAAGTATCCCCTGTTATGCTGAAGTGGAGTCTCCATTAAGCTCTAAAATCACTAGGTGTAGATCTTCGTTATTGGTTGTCTGCTACTGTATCACAATTTGCTTGCATATCTGCACCATTAAAATACAATGCAATTCATGTAATTAATTTCTAATTTTATTCTCAAAAGGAGATTGTAGACAGTTTTTAGTCTAGTCAGGTATTCCATTTTAGTCATTATTTCAAGTACATACTTAATTGACTGTTTCAAAATTTTCAAAATTAAGAAATATATAACTTAATATGCTTAATGTAAATTTTTTTTAAATTACAATATTATTCATTGTCTTATTGTATTATATTTTGAATGTTGTTGTTTGCTAAAGGACATAGGAAGAAGACACTGACTTGTGGGGGAAAGGGATATTTTCTGGACCCTTCAAAGAGAAGCCTCCATGAAGGAGGAACACCTACCTTATTTCATGAATTCTAAGAAATAATGGGATTTCTCTGTCCCTACATGATGTGGAATTAAAGAGAATTGAAGCAAAAATCCATGTCCAAGATTGGCAAAGAGTCAAGAAGAGAAATGAAGAGCAGAGTTTGCAACTGAGATGAGAGAATTGGAGCAAGTAACAAACACTAATTTGTACAAGGAGAGATTCTCTGAAACATTCTGGCAAAGGAAACCCATGTTTTTAGAGTGTCTGTGGCCCTGCTCATGTATGGATGCAAATGGGCTCCTAAGTGAACCTACAGTTCACAACAGCTCAAGGATAACACTTTTCTAGATCTTCCTGTAGGCAGTAGGCTTGCATTTTTAATGGCAAGGTGTGCTGTGACCACTAACTATGGTTTTCAGTACATTTCACATGTGTATATGTGTGTATGCAGAGAGAGACAGAGACAGATGCAGAGGGAAATCGATTTATTGCAAGAACTTGGCTCATACAATTATGGGAGCTGGCAACTCTGGAATCTGTAGGGCAGGCCCACCGTTAAAGCTCTTGAGTAGAGGTTGATGCTGTAGTCTTGAGGCAGAATATTTTCTCTGGGAAACCTGTTTTTGCCTGTAGAGTAGACTGTGAGCTAATAGGATGAGGCCCATCCGCATTGTTGAGGGTAATTTCCATAAAGTCAACTGAGGTGTGCCTGGGTGACTTAGTTAAGCATCTGCCTTTGGCTCAGGTCATAATCTCAGGGTCCTGGGATCAAGCCCCCTGTCGGGCTCCCTGCTTAGCGGGGAGTGTGCTTCTCTCTCTCCTTCTCCCTCTGTAATATCTCTTGCTCTTGCTCTCTCTCAAATAAATAAAAATAAAATCTTTTAAAAAAGCATAATTTAAAAAAAAGTCAACTGATCGTAGATGACCACATCTACAGAATACGTTCACAGCAATATCTATATTAGTATTTGATTAAATAGCTGGGTGCTATATAGCCTACCTAAGTTAACATATAGTACTACCAAAGCCCACCTCTTGTCAGCTTGGCACTCATACATATATCCTTAAACCAATAAAATCTCCAAATGTAGAGTAACAAAATCATATTCCTGCCTAACATGATACAACTATCCTGCATACAATCAAAACATACTTTTTCCCCAGAAAAGAATGTAAAGTCCTTGGATGATATTCTTTCTTCTCTGTATCTTGTAACTCAGTACCGTGATATAAAGTTAACTACCATTAATACATCTTATGTTATATGATGAGGGGATAAGGGAGGCACGAAAAGAGCCTAGTGTGGATGTATAGACACTGAGTAGGATCTCTGATCCATGTAAAGTCTGATCTGGCAATCCAATTTTTTGTGTAATATCAAATATTAATCTTGATCTGAAGCCAAACATTATTTCTTTTCTCATTAATTTGGTAATCAAATAAGACGTAAGATTATTGTCAGGTTTTTCTTTCCAGAATAATTTGCATACCATATGTCAAACGGGCAATTGCAGTCAATTAAAATGTGCAGCAATAAATTGTTTTAAGTCGGTCTCCAGAATTTAAGCCCAACATCATGAGACATCAAAAAGAAATAGACAATAACAACTGAAGATACAACTAACCGTGAACAAGATAGATTCAGTCTTGTGAAGTCCTACCACGAGGTTGGGGCTAGAGAGCTTGTCAGAGTTTACTAGAATAAGAGAAGGCATGTGAGTCTTGGAGGCTGATTAAAACTTGTTGGTATTACAATCAGCGCTTTGTAAGTCTGACTTCTATTGGTTTTGCTTATTTTCCTTTGGTAACCCCTTAGAGGTTATAGAGCTACTTAGAATATACCAGAATTTTTCAGATGTGCCAGATATAATAGTTTATTCCTGCTTAGGCTGAAGACGTCAAGGGAGCATCATACACTATTAGACTCGGGGTAATGGAGGCAACAATAATCATAGTATAAACATTGCCTATGTCCAGAAATATAATGGAACTAGGTTACTGTATTAGTGAGCATGTAGTGGCAAAATTTGGGTGAGATTTATTCCAGGAGTGTTACCAGAAAGAGTGAGTTTAATATTACCAGAAAAAAGTAAGTTTTGAGACCAGTCTGAAGTATGTGTAATACTGAAGAGGAATGGAATAATCAAAGGCCTTGAGCCATCATGAATGTGATAAAAGACCACTTCATTGCTCATAAAATTTAATCCCCACTGTTAAGACACATTACAGCGAGATACCATGATGTATTTTTCAATGTAGATCTGATCTTTATTTTTAATTAATAATACATGGCAGCAATATCTGAGAGCTGATCTATTATTTATATATATATCTCTTTTAAAAAGTCATTCATGCATTATATATTCAGACAGAAAATTCCTCTTATTTTATTTGAAGTTAGTTTTCAGTAGAAAATACGTTAGGATGTTATCATATACCCTGCAAAGGAAAATAAGTACAATGAAATTCACAATTCTCCCAGGTATGTGCAAGTCCTGCATACTGAGAGTTAACAGCAGTTAAATGGTTCAGACTGACTTTTCAAAGAAGTTTTTTCTTAATGCTAAAGATTTTTATTTAAAGATAAGAGGCTGGTCCATGTGTCAGTTTAGAGCTGTAAATAAGAATTAAATTAAGGAAGAATGAAACATTTTAAAAAATGTATTTCCCTAACTTATTTGTGTACTTTCCCAGTGAAAACTAATATGATTACCCAAGTACTGAGCACTTGTAAAAATATTTAACAAGACATTATATAAAAATTCTATTCAAATTGTGTTCACTAGCACTTAAAATGTAAAATATCTCACCCAATTTTGTCAATACAGACCATCTGCCAGGTTCTTCAGTGGCTTAGAACTTTTAAACAACAATCATGTAGCATTATTGTTAACTTATTTTCTTATCAAGACTTCTCAGTAACATTAGAGAAGGTAAATTAGATTTGGAGCAAACATAAAACTGAAAACTAAAGTAAAACAGTGCAGGAAGTATGCTGACAGAGAGAGAACTTAGCACATACTAATCTCTACATGCCTGAGACTACTTCATTCATTCAACATTTATTTAACCCTTCTACCGGCAAGTTACTGTTCTAGGCACTCCGGATACATCTTTGAACCAAACAACACTTCGCCTATCTCAGAGCTTTCATTCAGCCTCCATGTGGTTGGAATTTTTAAGAACAGTAAGATCAACAACAAATGAAGAAATCTTCAGTCCTAATATGGGTAGTAGAAAAATGTTGAATATTGTTCGAAATCGTAATTACTTTTCAAAAGCTAATTAACATCTTTTCAGAAAGCGTTATAATAAACATTTGCATTTCTCCTACAAAATTCAGAGGAAGCATAATTTTGATTGAGACACTTCCAGTGAGTTAGCCCTTTTTTTAACACTGTCTTTACAACCCAAGCATCAAATTCAAAATGAACGTATTCATTCAGTTTTTCAGACATCTTACAGAATCACATCAAATACAAAAGCAATAGTTTCCTTAATTATTTTAGGTCACAATGCAGCAGTTGGTAAATTACTATATGGGATGTTGCAGAAGCCCTAAATGACACTTAACAAAATACAGATTTTTGTTTCACAAATGCATTTTCTTATTTATTTATTTTTCCATATTATCAGAGTCAGTCAACCCTCTGAAGTTTCATAGGGAAAAAATGTTCCTTTGAAAAATACCATTATGTTTAAAATGTTTCATTTCTTTCTTTAAACAGATCTTAACCTCTATCTAAATTATTCAATCAAAATAATGTTTATCCTTAATTACTGAAGTAATGTTTGCTCAAATCAGAAAATTTGGAAAATACTGAATAATTAAGAAGAGAAAACTCTGAATGCCTTTTGTAAGCACTGATTAGCAGTTTTGATGTGTGTCTTTTTTTTCCTGCCACACTTTTTGTCATATAGCATATATAACTTCATATCTTATCTTGCAGCATATACAATTTTAAACTCTTTTTAGCTTGCCTTTTTCCTTGGCAATCCCAAATACCTTCATATGTCAATAAGTATTAATCTATTGTGGCATTTAGATTTTTCCATAAGTATTAAAATATTTCAAATGTATTAAAATACTGCAGATAATTCTGTTTATTTTCTATAAGTAATTATTGAAATTGGAAATTGTGGACAAATGCTATACTCAGTTTAAAGGTTTCATTTGTGTGTGTGCATGTGCATGTATACTTTCCCATATTTTCCAGAAGGCCATCTAGTGCTATGTCCCTAGGTCTATGACCATCAATTGTCTTTCTAAACCTTTAGAGGTTTCTCCTTCTCACTTCATTTAACATTATCTTGCCTTCCCTCTCACGGACGAAACAAAAGACGTTAGGAGAACTCCCTCAACTTCACTCCCTCACCTGCAAAGTTATTTCTGTATTTGCTTATTGCTCTTACTTTTCCTCCTTGCTCAGAAGCTTTCTTATTCCTTCTGTGGGTGATCTTCCCTTATGTTCTGAACTCCATCACCTTGCATTATATCTGAGGGTATGTGCCAACATTCGCCAAAGAATTTGTTCACTTTATCTACCTGATTATATTTCTTGGCCAAAAAGTGTTTTCTTTTTTATATATTTTATTGTCATATAAATATTGATGGAATCTCTAATAATACTTTTTTTTAAATTCCGGAAATTGATCATTTATGTTTCCTAATTTTTCTTCATCAGTTATGCTAGGAATTTATCAATTTTTACTAACTTTTTGAAAGAACTAATGTTTCTGTTGGGAAGTTTTCCTTTTCTAATTTTGGTTTTTGCTTTAATTGATTTCTCTTCTTATTATTATTATTTCCAGTTTTATATATTCTTTGGATTTAATTTGCTGTTCTTGCTTCTCGAAATAGATACTTGAATTATTGAATTTCAGCCATTGTTAATTTCTAATATATACATTTAAAGCTGTAAATTTTCCTCTAAGCAAGGCTTTAGCTGTATCCCACAATTTTTGATATATGATATTTTCATTTTCTTTGTCTGAAATATTTTCTAATTACTTTTGTGATTCTTCTTTTACCTGTGTATTATTTCTAAGTATGTTGCTAAATTTCCAAAATATTTGGAAGGGGTGGTCTACTTCATTTTTAGCTTAACTCCACTATTGTCAGAGAAAATTCTCCAAATTTTGTAACTTCATTGGTACTTTTTGAAATTCATTTCATGCCCAGTGTATGCTGTATTTTGGTAAATGGTCCATGTACATTTGAAAAGGCAGTATGTTTTGCAGCTCTTTGGTTTACATTGGATTTCTATAAATTAGGTCAAAATTGTATTTCTGTTAATTATGTTTTTCAAAAATTGTATATTCTAAGATTTTCATTTGCTTGTTCCAGCCATAATAAGAGCATGTGCTCAAATATCTCATGTTTGTAGATTTGACTATGTCTTCTTTGTGTTCTGCCCATTTTGCTTTTAATGTTTTGAAGCTTGAAGATTATATGCAAACAAATTTAAGTGTGCTTTATCTTCCTGCTCAAGTGATCCTATTATCATTGTGAAATATCCCTCATTATCTCTTGTAATGCTTTAAAAAAAAAAAAGCTTTTTTCTTTAAAAGCAACTTTGTTAGATAGTAATACTGTAGACTAAATACTTTTCTTTGGCTGGTGTTTGCATACATATATACATATATATACACACACATATACATTTATATATATAGACATCATTTTATTGTCAATCCACCTGTGTTCTCAAATATGAGGTGAATCTGTTACAATTAACAAAAATTGTGTTATTTTAAAATTCAGTCTAACAATTTTTATTTCATTGAAATATGCAATTTACATTCAAGCATATTTAAAGCACAAACATTTGTATTAAATCTCTTATTACTTATTTTCTTTGCATCCCATCTGTTTTTTTAATTAATTTTTTAAAAATACTCCATTTCTGGTCTGCCTGCCTGGCTCAGTCGGAAGAGCATGCGACTCTTCATCTCAGGGTTGTGAGTTTGAGGCCCACATTGAGGGTAGTGATTACCAAAAAGTTTAAAAAAATAAAAATATTCCATTTCCTTTCCTTATTTGGCTTACACTCATACATGTTACACAATTTTGCTCTTTTATTAGTAAATGCTTTCAACCAGAGATCGACAACTGTGACCCATGGCCCAGTCCAGCTTGCTACCTGCTTTTGTAAATAATGTTTTACTGGAACAAGTCATGCCTACTCCTTTACTTATTAATAATAAATTCATTTATTCATTGTCTAAGACAGCTTTCACATTACAAAAGCAGTTAAATAGTTATGACCAAGATTATGTGATGCTCAAAGACTAAAACATTTACTATAAAGTCCTTTAGAGAAGCTGCTTGTTGATCCCTACTCTAAACTTGAACATGAATCCCAAATTGTTACAGTCTGTCTTAAATTAGTATTACCATTCCATGGACAAGGCAAGGTTTTCAGAACATTTGAATACTATTTCTCTTCTCTTTTTTCTTGTATTATTTTTATCACGTGCTTTATTTCTATACATATTTGGAGCTTCAAAAGATGTTATAATTACTACCTAACATAAACACTCATTTAGGTTTACATAAATAATTACACTTCTGGTCATCTTTTCTTACCTTCCTATGTTACTGTGGTTTCATCTAAGACAGTTTTTCTTATCCCTGGAGAACTTCCTTTAGTATTTATCTTATTGTCAGTCTACTGGTGATAAATTCTTCCAATTTGTTTGTTTGTTTGTTTGTTTGTTTTGCCTGAGTGTATCTTTATTTTGAATGATATTTTTGCGGATTATATTATTCTCTATTAACAAAAATTTTCTATTAGCTTTTAAAAGATGATACTTCATTATTTCTGGACTTCAATATTTTCTGTTGTGTAATCAGCCATTGACATACAGTTCTCCCTTTAAAAGTGATGTCTTTTTCTTTGGCTGCTTTGTGTTTTGCTTCTGGCAATTTTCCTATGATGTTGCTCTGAGTGATTTTCTCTTTGTTTTTCATGACTGACTTTACAGAAGTTTCTTGAATTTGTGGTTTGATGTCTTTCATTTGTTTTGGAAAATTCTCAACCATCATTATCTCCTCAAATATTACACCTTATCTTTCCTTTCTTTTGTCACTTCCTTGGACTCCGTTACTTGTAGGAATTTTTATCATTGTGTCCTCTCTCCTTTTTTTCTGTCTGTGTTTTAGTCAATTTTCCTATATTCTTCCCATTTACTAAGACCTTGATCTGTACTTTAAATCTATTTATTTAATTGATTTCATGTAATTTTCAAGTTTTAGGGTTTAGTATTTTTCAGCATTAAGATTTTTAAAAAATTATTTTATAGAGGTTCCATTATTCTGAGGAAATTTTCCTTTATGAATATTTTAAAGTTCAAGTCTATAACTCAAAAAGGTAAGTCAATCATGTGTGTCTTCCTATTTTGTGTGTGTGTGTTTCTTCCCTTGGTTTTGGACATTTGTTCTTATTTCTTGACAGGACTGTTAGAGTTAATTGAATGCTGGACATTACTAATGAAAAATTGTGGAAGCTGTGATTTATAAGATCTTCCAATGGACACAATATTTCTTTAGTAGGCAAACCGAGTAAGATCAGCCAACTTTGACTAGTTAAGGCTAGTGTATTTCCAATTTGCATTTAGTTAAAAGGAACAGCTTTTCTGGATTGTGAGTGGAAAGCCTGAGGTGTTTCCATCAGCTTTTTCTCTTTGGCAGGCCCTGAATTCTAGTTTTTGTCTCCTCAGCACTTGAAGACCACAAGAATCCCTGCTTAATTTTTTACCACTTAGCAGCCACTTTCTGCTTGGTTTCTGAGCATAAAACTGTGCATTCCCAAGTTAGGAATTTGTAAATGTATCTTGGGACAATTGTGATCTGTCTGTTGGATCCATTTTTCTGTGACTTGTTTTTTTCTGAAATTATAGCTATAAATCCTAGCAGCCTTGATAATCTTGAACTTTTAATTGCCCAGTGAGACTGCTGCAAGCTTTAACCTACTTCCTGTTCTTCTACACCTATATTTTATGGTAAGAATCAACATTTCCCAAAGAGGTTGTGTGGCATCTTATATAGTTCCCTGCTCTCCTGCATTTCCATTTTCCTAAGGATTTGATTCCTCACATTCAGTTTGTCTTGTTCTGCAATGTCTTGAAAAAAAAAAAACCGCTTTTAAATTATTTATTTAGATTTACAGTTTTAACTGGCTTTGGGAGGTAGGGGTGAGGTGTGGGGGTTTGGAGGAAAAGTCATAGTCTGAAACCAGGTCTTGCAACACATCCAGAAGTGATATTCCTACTTCAGTGCTTTTTGCTTTAATTTTAAACTTCATCACTCCTGCTTTATTGAGGTTTATTTTATTGTTCTTTTTCTTACTAACTTGAAAGCTTTCTTTATGTGCTTGCATTCTTTCTTGTGTATTTTTTAAGGCTATGTATTTTCTTCTGAACTTTACTTTAGCTATATATTCCACAGGTTCTGGCTTTTGCATTGTATTCAATTCCCCTTCCGTACCCCACCATCCTGAATGTTTTGAAATTTCCGTTTGGATTTCATATTAAACCAAAAGCATTTAAGAAAGAATTGTATTGTTTTAAAATTTCTAGATGCTAAAGTTTTTTTTTTCCCCGGTTTTGTTACTAATTCCAACTTTATTGTATCCTAGATAATGAATACATTATTTATATTTTTGGAATTTGCTGAGGCTTTTCTCAGTTTAAGATATGAATTTAATGAGTGTTTTCATGGTGCTTGAAAACAAAATATATTTTCTGTTATTGTTTACTTCCTTTGCTGGCTTTGGACTTTGTTTGTTCTTCTTTTTCTGGCTCCTTTAGGTGTAAGGTTAGGTTGTTTTTTTGAGATTTTTCTTGTTTCTTGTGATAGGCCTGTATTACTATACTCTGTTCTCTTAGAACAGCTTTTTCTGATGCACCATTGTGTTTTCATTTTCACTTGTCTCTATTTTTTTAAATTTTCTCTTTGATTTCTTGGTTGACACATTCATTGCTTTAGCATGTTATTTGGCCTCCATGTATTTGTGTTCTTTCCAGATTTTTTCTTATGTTTGATTTCTAAGTTCATTCTAGTGTGGTCAGAAAAGATGCATGATATGATTTCACTCTTTTTAAATTTATTGAGTCTTGTTTTGTGGCCTAATATATGATCTGTTCTGGCAAATGTTCCACGTGCACTTGAAAAGAATGTATAATCTGTTGTTTGGGGATGGAGTGTTCTGTATATGTCTGTTAGGTCCATCTGGTTCAATATATCATGTTCAAAGCCACTATTTTCTTGTTGATTTTCTGTCTAAATGATCTATCCATTGATGTAAGTAGGGTTTTAAAGTCCTTACTATTATTGTATTACTGTCAACTTCTTTTATATATATTAATAGTTGCTTTATGTATTTAGGTGTTTCCATATCCAATGCATAGATATTTACAATTGTTATATCCTTTTGTTGGAATTTTCCCTTTATTATTATGTAGTGTCCTTTGTCTCTTGTAGCAGTCTTTGTTTTAAAGTCAATTTTGTCCAAAATAAGTATGTTACCCCCACTTTGTTTTAATTTCCATTTCATGGTAAATAGATTTTCATCCCTTCAACTTTCAGCTAGGCCCATCTGTATGCTGCCTACAAGACATTTACTTCAGACCAACATTTTACTTTAAATAAGTTAGGCTGATTACCTTGATTGATTTTTAGAGAGATTTGAGCTTAAATTTCCTATTATTTTATGCTTTGCCTCCTATTTATGTAACTTTGCTTTTTAAAAATCTTTCACTCTGTAGTCAATTTGCATTGTTTCCTCTGAAAATTGGAAGATTTTTTAGCATAGCTATAAATTTATACATTACTTTTATACTCTATGTATTTAGATTGCATTACCTCTGTATTATTAACGAAGATAAAATTTTCATTCCTCCCTTCTCAACCCTCTCCCAATCTAACAAATTGAGTTTACTATATTATTTTTGGCTTTGGTTAACTTTGGGCTATTATACCTACGTTTTTAAAAATCAACATTAAGTGATATTATTTGACTTCTAGATACTATAAATCAGGAATAATTGTACGTGCATGAGCACACACACACACACACACACACACGCATGCACACACACTTCCATCATGTATTGTTGTTACCCTGACCATTTCTGCTTTGCAGTCATCATGTACATACTTGCCAATAGCAAGCACATGTTACTTTTTGCCTAAGGACTTTTTCTGATCTGTTGGCAAAGTTGTTTGCCAAAGTACTGGAGGATTAATATTTCTTAATTAATGCTGAAGAAAATTGGTGGATAATCACACTAACTCCCCTAGTCCTTGCCTAAGAAAACTCCAATGCTTGTTCCGCACTTTATCCCAAAACAGCCCAATAGGATCAAACCCCAGTTGCTCATTACTTAATGATGGACCTTTAATAGCAACTTCCCTTATCTGTTTGCCTCATTTTCTACTGGTGCTTACTGGGATCACCTCTCTTTTAAAAATTGCTTGCATTGCATTGCTTTATCTCAGAGTCTGCTTCTTGGGGAACCCAATTTGAGATATACTTCTATCCTCCTTTATCTCTAAACTTCCATAGTTCTATCATTTGTTTTCCCTACAGTAAATAGAATCAGTGCTTACTGCTTTAATATTTCAATCTATTTCTTATCTGGCTAAACTTCAATCCATAACTAGCTTTTTCAAGGTCTCAGTGGAGTGATATTCCCAGAGTTCTTTTATTTTGAAAAAAAAATTGTTGCATTTATATTAAAGAACAGTTTGGCAGTGTATGACATTCTTAGGTCAAAATTAAATGTATAGCACCCCTGTCCTCTTGCATTTAATATTACTAAAGAAAATTACATGTATTGATCCCCTTTTACATGTATTAATCTTTAAAGGAATAACTTTCATCCTTGAAGTTTAGAAACTTGTTACATTATATCTAGTTTTTATTATTCTTGGATATGTTATGCTATTTCAAAGTGTAGCTGCAATATTTCACTATCTGGAAAATTTTCTTGAACTAAATCTTTAAATATTTATTTGTTCATTTACTTAGATTTCATTCTTTTGGGATTACACTTATGCCTATATTGAATATTTTTCTTCTGGCTTCCCTAGCTAAACATTTCCTTCCATATTTTTTTAAGTAATATCTAGGCCCAGTGGGGCTTGAACTCACGACCCTGAGATCAAGAGTCACCCCTGCTCTGCTGATTGAGCCAGGAAGGTGTCCCTCCTTCCATATTTTAACTTTTCATTTCTATTCTATTCAGCTTGTTTCTTCATGCCCCTTATATATTTTCAGCAGTTTCCAGGTTTTTTTTTTTGTATTGATTCCAGTTTTTTATTTCAGTTATGTTTAGGTTTTATTCCTTCTACTTCTTTTTTTTAGCATAAATGACCTATGTTTTATCTTTTCCTTATATCTGAATATCTCTTTCCTGAGATCTTGTATCCATGCTTTATATTCTTAATATATAGGGGAGATAGTGACATTAAGATTCCAGAATATTAGTGACAAAATATTTGGTTTCAATTTTCATCTTTCCATGGCAATATTTTTCTGAGTTATCATCTGACTTGCTTTCTATTCCTTTCTTCCTTTTTTTACTCATAATATTTTTGTATGTACGCATCTTTATTCTTGCTCATATATTTGAGAAAGTTCACTTAAGGAAGGGATCTGTGATTTGATCTAGATTAACGATTATTTTACATGTGATACAGAATTAACCTTTTTTTCCTTCTAATCCAACAGGTAGGAGATATTTAGGCAGATCTTTGTGTAATGCAAATGTCTTACATCCCCCTTCTCCTATTTACCATGTGGACAGATTTTTTTCTTCTTAATGGGACATCCCTAAGTAATTCTTCATTTGGTTCTATGTCATCTGCTTTTCAAGAATATTTATGTGAGGGAAATTTTCTTCTTTTTTTTTTTTTTGGCCAACCCTTACTTCTCTGTTCAACAATTATAAACAAGAGTAGTTTGTATTCAGTGTACACCTTTTACCTTAAAAATAATATCTGCTGGGGGTGGAGCAAGATGGTGGAGGAGTAGGAGACCTAGATTTCATCTGGTCTCAGGAATTCAGCTGAATAGGGATCAAACCATTCTGAACACCTACAAACTCAACAGGAGATCAAAGAGAAGAATAGCAACAACTCTCTGAACAGAAAAGCGACCACTTACTCGAAGGTAGGACGTGCGAAGAAGTGAATCTGAGGCGATATTCGGGAGGATAGACGGTGGGGGAGGGGGCCTCCGTCGGCCGCTTCTGGCAAGTGATAGAGCCGCGGAGCACAAAATCAGAACTTTTAGAAGCCGGCTCCGCTGAGGGATGTCGCTCCAGTGGCTAAGCTGGGGTGGAAACCTCGCGGTACAGTGTGGTCTCAGGACCCTCGGGGTCACAGAAAGACCGGGGGTGCCTGAGTGCGGCAGAGCTCCCAGGTATCGGAGCAGGGAAGCCGGCTGCAGAGACGGAGCTGGGGTGTGGGCTCTCAGCTCGGGGTTGCCATAAACTGTGATCCGCGGCCCAGTCGGGCCACTGCTCCTCCAGCAGGGACCCAACAAGTGGCAGATCCGGGGAGACTCCCCTTCCTCCCCCAGGAGGAGCGGCACAGGAGTGCACCCCAGGGATCTGCTGGGTTTGGAGACTCCACACGGGGTCGGGTGCCAGAGATAGAAACGCTAGGTCACAGGCCAGGTGAGCACGGAGTGCGGCCAGAGACCAGGGAGACGGGAGTGACTGCTTTTCTCTGGGGGCGCACTGAGGAGCAGGGCCCCGAGTTCTCAGCTCCTCCGGGCGGAGATTGGGAGGCCACCATTTTCACTCTGGTCCTCCAAAGCTGTACCAAGAGCTTGCAGGGAACAAAAGCTTCTGAGAGCAAACCCAAGCAGATTGCTAAGCCCAGACCGACAAGGGTGGGGCAATTCCACCTCCGGCAAAGACGTTTGGGAACCACGCAACAGGCCTCTCCCCTAGAAGATCAGCAAGAACAGCCAGCAAGCCAAGACCAAGTTTACCGATCAAAGAGAATGGGAGAACTCCCGCTCTAGGGGAATACTGCACATAGAATTCATGGCTTTTTTACCATGATTCATTAGTTTTTCAAAGTTAATTTTTTAACTGGTTTTTTTTTTGGAATCTTTCTTTTTCCCTTTTTCAACCAACATCTTATCAATCCCTTTAAAAAAATTTTTTTTTTATTTTTCATTTTTAGAGTCATATTTTATCCCTTCATACTAGTTACACTTATTTTTGGCATATATATATATAAGTTGTGCTCTCTTTAAAATTTTGAGATAGAGTTTCCTCTAACAGATCAAAATATACCCTAAATCACTAGTGTATGGCTTTGTTCTAGTCTCCTGCCTGATCACAGTCTCTCCCTTTTTTTTCTTTTTTTTTTAAAAATCTTCTTTCTTTTTTCAAACAACTTCTAATCAATTCCTTTTATAAAATCTTTTATACTTTTCATTTTTACATTCATCCTCCATCCCTTCATTGTATCAACCCTTATTTTGTACATATATAAGTCTTACTTCCTTTAAAATTTTACGAGGCACTTTCTTCTAACAGCCCAAAATATGGCCAAAAGCTAGTGTGTGGCACTGATCTATGCACTAGCCTGATCATATTTGATCATATTCTGTTTTTTTTGTTTTGTTCTGTTTTTGTTTGTTTTTATCTTTTTCTTTTTCTTTTTTTTCCCTCTATCTTTTTTCTTTCTTTCCCTTTCATTTGCCCTGGTTTCAGGTCTTTTCTGATTTGTATAGAGTATATTTGCTGGGGATGTGGTTAACCTGTTAGCATTTTGTTCTCTTATTCATATATTCTCTGGACAAAATGACAGATGAAAAAAATCACCTCAGTAAAAAGAACAAGAGGTAGTACCGTCTGCCAGGGACCTACTCAATGCAGACATTAGTACGATGGCGGACGTAGAGTTCGGAATCATGACTTTAAAGATACTAGCTGGGCTTGAAAAAAACGTGGAAGTTATTAGAGAAACCCTTTCTGGAGAAATAAAAGAACTAAAATCCAACCAAATCAAAATCAAAAAGGCGATTAATGAGGTGTAATCAAAAATGGGGGCACTAACTGCTAGGATAAATGAGGCAGAAGAGAGAATCAGTGATATAGAAGAACAAATGATGGAAAATAAGGAGGCTGAGAAAAAGAGAGAGAAACAACTACAGGATCACGAGGGCAGAATTCGAGAGATAAGCGATACGATAAGACGAAACAACATTAGAATAATTGGGATCCCAGAAGAAGAAGAAAGAGAGAGGGGGCAGAAGGTATCTTGGAGCAAATTATAGCAGAGAACTTCCCTAATGTGGGGAAGGAATCAGGCATCAAAATCCAGGAGACACAGAGAACCCCTCTCAAAATCAATAAAAAGAGGTCAACACCCCAACATCTAATAGTAAAACTTATGAGTCTCAGAGACAAAGAGAAAATCCTGAAAGCAGCTCAGGAGAAGAGATATGTAACCTACAATGGTAGAAACATTAGATTGGCAACAGACCTATCCACAGAGACCTGGCAGGCCAGAAAGGACTGGCATGATATCTTCAGAGCACTAAATGAGAAAAATATGCAGCCAAGAATACTATATCCAGCTAGCCTATCATTGAAAATAGAAGGAGAGATAAAAAGCTTCCAGGACAAACAAAAACTAAAGGAATTTGCAAACACGAAACCAGCCCTACAAGAAATATTGAAAGGGTCCTCTAAGCAAAGAGAGCCTAAAAGCAGCATGGAACAGAAAGGAATACAGACAATATACAGTAACAGTCGCCTTACAGGCAACACAGTGGCACTAAATTCGTATCTTTCAATAGTTACCCTGAATGTAAATGGGCTAAATGCCCCAATCAAAAGACACAGGCTATCAGATTGGATTACAAAACAAGACCCATCAATATGCTGTCTGCAAGAGACTCATTTTAGACCCAAAGACGCCCCCAGATTGAAAGTGAGGGGGTGGAAAACCATTTACCATGCTAACGGACACCAAAAGAAAGGTGGGGTGGCAATCCTTATATCAGACAAATTAGATTTTAAAACAAAGACTATAATAAGAGATGAGGAAGGACACTATATCCTACTTAAAGGGTCTATCCAACAAGAAGATCTAACAACTGTAAATATCTATGCCCCTAACGTGGGAGCAGCCAATTATATAAGGCAATTAATAACAAAAGCAAAGAAACACATTGACAACAATACATTAATAGTGGGGGACTTTAACACGCCCCTGACTGAAATGGAGGGATCATCTAAGCAAAAGATCAACAAGGAAATAAAGAGTTTAAATGAAACACTGGACCCAATGGACTTCACAGACATATTCAGAACATTCCATCCCAAAACAACGGAATACACATTCTTCTCTAGTGCCCATGAAACATTCTCCAGAATCGATCACATCCTAGGTCACAAATCAGGTCTCAACTGGTACCAAAAGATTGGGATCATTCCCTGCATATTTTCAGACAACAATGCTTTGAAACTAGAACTCAATCACAAGAGGAAACTTGGAAGAACTCAAATACATGGAGGCTAAAGAGCATCCTACTAAAGAATGAATGGGTCAACCAGGAAATTAAAGAAGAATTTAAAAAAATTCATGGAAACCAATGAAAATGAAAACACAACTGTTCAAAATCTTTGGGATACAGCGAAGGCAGTCCTGAGAGGAAAGTATATAGCAATACAAGCCTTTCTCAAGAAACAAGAAAGGTCTCAAATACACAACCTAACCCTACACATAAAGGAGCTAGAGAAAAAACAGTAAATAAAGCCTAAATTCAGGAGAAGAGAAATAATAAAGATCAGAGCAGAAATCAATGAAATAGAAACCAAAAGAACAGTAGAACAGATCAACGAAACTAGGAGCTGGTTCTTTGAAAGAACTAACAAGATTGATAAACCCCTGGCCAGACTGATCAAAAAGAAAAGAGAAATGACCCAAATCAACAAAATCATGAATGAAAGAGGAGAGATCACAACCTACACCAAAGAAATACAAACAAGTCTAAAAACATATTGTGAGCAACTCTATGCCAGCAAATTAGATAACCTGGAAGAAATGGGTGCATTCCTAGAGATGTATCAACTACCAAAATTGAAACAGGAAGAAATAGAAAACCTGAACAGACCTATAACCACTAAGGAAATTGAAGCAGTCGTCAGAAATCTCCCAACAAACGAAAGCCCAGGGTCAGAAGGCTTCCCAGGGGAATTCTACCAGACATTTAAAGAAGAATTAATACCTATTCTCCTGAAACTGTTCCAAAAAATAGAAATGGAAGGAAAACTTCCAAACTCATTTTATGAGGCCACCATTACCTTGACCCCAAAACCAGACAAAGACCCCATCAAAAAGGAGAATTACAGGCCAATATCCTTGATGAACATGGATGCAAAAATTCTCACCAAAATACTAGCCAATAGGATCCAACAGTACATTAAAAGGATTATTCACCATGACCAAGTGGGATTTATCCCTGCGTTGCAAGGTTGGTTCAACATCCGCAAATCAATCAACGTGATACAATACATTAACAAAAGAAAGAACAAGAATCTAATGATCCTCTCAATAGATGCCGAAAAAGCATTTCACAAAGTACAGCATCCTTTCTTGATCAAAACTCTTCAGAGTATAGGGATAGAGTGTACATACCTCAATATCATAAAAGCCATCTATGAAAAACCTACAGCGAATATCATTCTCAATGGGGAAAAGCTGAGAGCTTTTCCCCTAAGGTCCGGAACACGGCAGGGATGTCCACTCTCACCACTGCTATTCAACATAGTATTAGAAGTCCTAGCCACAGCAATCAGACAACAAAAAGAAATCAAAGGCATCCAAATCGGCAAAGAGGAAGTCAAACTCTCACTCTTTGCGGATGATATGATACTGTATGTGGAAAACCCAAAAGACTCCACCCCAAAACTGCTAGAACTCATACAGGAATTCAGTAAAGTAGCAGGATATAAAATCAATGCACAGAAATGAGTGGCATTCCTATACACCAACTACAAGACAGAAGAGAGACAAATCAAGGAGTCGATCCCATTTACAATTGCACCCAAAACCATAAGATACCTAGGAATAAATGTAACCAAAGAGGCAAAGGATCTGTACTCAGAAAACTATAAAATACTCATGAAAGAAATTGAAGAAGACACAAAGAAATGGAAAAACGTTCCATGCTCATGGATTGGAAGAACAAATATTGTGAAGATGTCAATGCTACCTAGAGCAATCTACACATTCAAAGCAATCCCCATCAAAATACCATCCACTTTTTTCAAAGAAATGGAACAAATCATCCTAAAATTTGTGTGGAACCAGAAGAGACCCCAAATAGCCAGAGGAATGTTGAAAAAGAAAAGCAAAGCTGGCGGCATCCCAATTCCGGACTTCCAGCTCTATTACAAAGCTGTCATCATCAAGACAGTATGGTACTGGCACAAAAACAGACACATAGATCAATGGAACAGAATAGAGAGCCCAGAAATGGACCCTCAACTCTATGGTCAACTCATCTTTGACAAAGCAGGACAGAATGTACAATGGAAAAAAGACAGTCTCTTCAACAAATGGTGTTGGGAAAATTGGACAGCCACATGCAGAAGAATGAAACTGGACCATTTCCTTACACCACACACAAAAATAGACTCCAAATGGTTGAAAGACCTACACGTGAGACAGGAGTCCATCAAAATCCTAAAGGAGAACACAGGCAGCAACCTCTTCGACCTCAGCCGCAGCAACTTCTTCCTAGAAACATCGCCAAAGGCAAGGGAAGCCAGGGCAAAAATGAACTATTGGGATTTCATCAAGATAAAAAGCTTTTGCACAGCAAAAGAAACAGTCCTCAAAACCAAAAGACAACCGACAGAATGGGAGAAAATATTTGCAAATGACATATCAGATAAAGGGCTAGTATCCAAAATCGATAAAAAACTTATCAAACTCAACACCCAAAGAACAAATAATCCAATCAAGAAATGGGCAGAAGACATGAACAGACATTTTTCCAAAGAAGACATCCAAATGGCCAACAGACACGTGAAAAAGTGCTCAACATCGCTCGGCAGCAGGGAAGTCCCAATCAAAACCTCAATGAGATACCACCTCATACCAGTCAGAATGGCTAAAATTAACAAGTCAGGAACAACAGATGTTGGCGGGGATGCGGAGAAAGGGGAACCCTCCTACACTGTTGGTGGGAATGCAAGCTGGTGCAGCCACTCTGGAAAACAGTATGGAGGTTCCTCAGACAGTTGAAAATAGAGCTACCCTACGATCCAGCAATTGCACTACTGGGTATTTACCCCAAAGATACAAATGTAGGGATCCGAAGTGGTACCTGCAGCCAGATGTTTATAGCAGCAATGTCCACAATAGCCCAACTGTGGAAAGAGCCAAGATGTCCATTGACAGATGAATGGATAAAGAAGATGTGCTATATATACACAATGGAATATTATGCAGCCATAAAAAAGAATGAGATCTTGCCATTTGCAACGACGTGGATGGAACTGGAGGGTGTTATGCTGAGTGAAATAAGTCAATCAGAGAAAGACATGTATCATATGACCTCACTGATATGAGGACTTCTTAATCTCAGGAAACAAACTGAGGGTTGCTGGAGTGGTGGGGGGTGGGAGGGATGGGGTGGCTGGGTGATAGACATTGGGGAGGGTATGTGCTATGGTGAGCGCTGTGAATTGTGCAAGACTGTTGAATCACAGATCTGTACTTCTGAAGCAAATAATGCAATATATGTTAAGAAAAAAAATAGAAGAAGATAGCAGGAGGGGAAGAATGAAGGGGAGTAAGTCGGAGGGGGAGACGAACCATGAGAGACGATGGACTCTGAAAAACAAACTGAGGGTTCTAGAGGGGAGTGGGGTCGGGGGATGGGTTAGCCTGGTGATGGTATTAAAGAGGGCACATTCTGCATGGAGCACTGGGTGTTATGCACAAACAATGAATCATGGAACACTACATCAAAAACTAATGATATAATGTATAGTGATTAACATAACAATAAAAAAATTAAAAAATAATATCTGCTGGATTTTTGGTGACCAACAGCCATAAATATCCTCTCTGTAATTTTTTTTTTCCCCTCCACAACATCTACCAACTTGTGGTTTTGGGTTTTGTTGACTTATACTTTATTTGAATCTGGATTTTGTCTGTTTCTTTCTTTTTTTGATGCATTGGTTGATGTCCAAATGGAAAAGGGGAACTGCTAACTTTTCATATCACCTTCAAGTTGGATATCTGGCCTACATTTGACCTTAGATTTTAAGAGCATAAAGGAACCATAGAAATCTTCTGGTCCAAGTATTTCATTTTGCAAAAAGTAAAATTCAGGCTACAGTAAAATGATATTCCCAAGGCCAATACCAAACCTATTATAAATAGCAAAATAAAAATCAATGCCAGATCTCTTGACTCTCAATCTAATCCCATTTTGGCCATGTGAACTATTCCACTTCAAAACTTCTAGTGAAATATGTCTCAAAGCAAGTGACTTGTTAGCAAGTTAGGAAAATATTTGTAAATATTAGAAATGTGGACAAATTTTCTCCATAATCAAGAGATAATTTTCAACCAACATTTCTACTACAATAAAAAATTTTTGATATAGGTCCAAATTAAATATTGCTTTAATTTTAGGGATTAATTATGTGATGATCTCAGCTTTTGGAAATTATGGTGGGAGTATGTTGCTATTGAACACTATGGTGGCCAGTAGGCCAGGCATGTCTGATTCTGCATTGCCTGCTATCACTCTTTTTCAGGAGTTACCTGAAGTAAGTAATAGCCATGTGTACTTAATTGCTATTTGAGACTTTGCTGGAGATACCCATTATTCTGGACATGTGAACTACCCTGTGACTTAGAATAAAACAATTTCTCTCCCCAATCCCAAATTTTAATTTATTAATTCAGCAGTATATATTTGTGCTAGATTCAGTTTTAAGCACTGGGTGGAGAATGATGAAAAAAACAGAAATATCTCTGCCTTCATAGCACTAACATTTGTTCTGGGAGACAGACAATAATCAGATTCATAGGTACATAGATAGATAGATGATAGATAATTGAGTATTACCATAAAAAATGAAATGAGGGAGGAAGTGAATGTAGTTCCCTCATTTTCCTGCTGTTATTCATGCCCATGTTTGAAGAGCTCTGGCGGCTGGAGGGGGATAGTTTTAAGGTTGATAGAACTGCAGATTTACCATCTACAATTTCAGGCTAGAGATGCATAGTATTTCAGCACACAGGGTATACCTTATTAGCATAACATGGACTTCATAATGCCCTGTGCTTACGTATTTTGAATTTTATTTCATTATGTATTGCTGTGCTATTGGGTCTGATTGAAGTGCCAAAGCATTAAGTCTACTCATGATCTACTAAAAGAGTGATGGGGATGGGAAAAACAGTAGGTATAATGGAACAAAGAACCTTCTGTAGTGATATTTAAGTTTAAAAATAACTGATGAGAAAACTAGGCCTGCAAAGACCCCAGGGTAGGGCATAGGAACAGCAACAGGCTTCACATGTTTGAAACTCAGAAGGGAGGATATTGTAGCTGGAATATTAAGTGGAAGACAGAGTGTTGAAAGATAAGATTTGGGTAATGGACAAAATTCAAATCATAGAGGGCCTTGATGGCATAAAAAGGCTATGGACTTTACTCTCACTATAATAGGAAGCCATTAGTGTTGGTTTTGGTTTTGGTTTTGAGTTTTAGGCACTGCAGCAGATTCTAAGGCCACAGAAATGAAAATACTGCTATAATCGCTGCTCTCAAAGTCTTAAAACATCAACAGCTTTGGTTTATAGTATGAACTTTCATTTTTTTATTGCTTCTACCTGAAAGCAAATGTTTTAAATTATCTGTGACTGTATATCCCTATGTGATTTAAATTATTGGAATATATAAATGAATTATTTGTTCTTCTCTGATGCCAATTTATTGGTATCTACAATTATATTTATTCTATTCAGTTTAACTTCACCTCTTTTATTCTAATTGCTTGGCCAGTATAATTTTTATCATCTTTTTAAGGGAGTTTTAACCTGGAACATTGAATAAATGATGACTGTGACCTTCTTATCTATGGCAACTTTCCCATTTTATAGCTCAGTCCCCTGTATGCCTATACGCTGTATTTTAAATTAGACTGTGAATAAGGTACCATGGTTACATGACTCCAATCTGTCAATAACCAATTATGTTATTTTCTGTGCCTATATTATCCACATATCTTTATAAAAGTTTTTAACTTATCTATTGCCACATAAACAACCTACCCCAAATCTTAGTGGCTTAAAATATGTTATTTCCCACTATTCTGCAATCTGAGCTGAGCTCAGCTGGGTGGTTCTTCTGTTCCGTGTGGTGACTGCTGATGCTTGAATGTCCAAAATGGCTTCTTTACTCACATGTTTCACTCCTCAGCTGGAGGAGTGTTGGAATAACTAGGGACTGGCTGGATCTCTCTCTTTATCCACATGGTGTATCCATCAGGATAGCTGGATGTCTCTAAGTAGTGGCTCTGGGGTTCCAAGAGAAAGCATTAAAATACCAACTCCAATGTGCACGCCTTACTAAGCCACTGCTTGTGTTTAGCTTGTTAGTGTTCCATTGGTCAAAATCAAATGGTCAGCCTCGGAATCATTGTGGAAAGGAACGACACAAGAGCATAAATACCAGGACTGGTGCATTAGTGGGTCATCAGACTAATAGCTACCGTTTCCAAGAGGAAGTCCTATTTAGCTGCTGATGATCACATGTTTACATCAGGGTTAGTCTTCACTGCGTGTGAATTCGATAGAACACCTAAGAATTTCTCCAGCATGTAATACATGACTACATGGCTACAATAAATGGCTGTGATTTGGGCAAAGAGTAGGGAAATCATTACCATGAACACTTGATATGGTGATGCAGGGTTCTTCTTCCTGAGGCTCTTTCTTTCAGTGGGCTCTGACCTTGTGAAATGGCTCAGGTTTAAAAGCTAATTTTCTTAAATATAGTTTGAACAATCTATAGATTAAACAATATCTTGTAGACTGCCTAGTTATTTTGTCCCCGGAGCTCTGTGTTCTATTAATCATCTCCATGGATTTCTGTATATTAAGCTCCCCTGTTTTTCATGCCATACTTTCTGTTAATTACAATTATTGTGCCCATTTTGTTTCTGGTGGTTAAAATGTTGGATTGCTTGTTTTGGGATCCTATCATCCCTTTACTACCTGGGATCCTCCTTCTGTGAAAACCGTAACCTTTAGATGACAGCTGCTACGAAACTTAACAATTCTGGTTCCTCTCTCAGTAACACATTTTTTGTCACTTTGATAAACAGAGTTCTCTGGGCCTCTTCATAAAACAGTAATCTCATGAGTTTTCTGTCTGCTGTAATATATCATCTTTAGCAAGCCTATCTGAACTTTTAATTCCCCCTTATTCTACCATCGCTACAGCAATTCTACTTCATGTAGTATGAGC
The DNA here is from genome assembly GCF_037043125.1 of Eumetopias jubatus. NCBI lineage: Eukaryota > Metazoa > Chordata > Mammalia > Carnivora > Otariidae > Eumetopias > Eumetopias jubatus. The sequence goes on along the minus strand of NW_028274808.1, from coordinate 119,406,552 downwards.
CATCAATTTCCCCAAGCTTCACAGTTCCAACTAAGCAGTGTATCAGCACCATTTCCATCTCCTGAGGCTTCAGGATGTTAAATACTATATCTCAGGAAGGTGAATCCATATTGAAAAACCCTCCATTATTCAAATTTATGTCTCCCTTGATTTGATCACTTCCTTCAGGATCCAGTCCTGAATCTTGCTGGCACATGTTGACTAGGTCTTCCATCTTTTGACTTATAGGCCCTTTCTTCCTTTAGGGGGCCTATTCTTTTTTACCTGGTCATATTGCTGCTGGATCCTAATTATTAATCTGGTGGCCAAGGGAGAAGATGGAGATGAATCATGTGGAGACATGAAATTTCTTGTTTTCTAAGGTACAAGCTTGTGCATTGTCAAGCAAGGAAGAAGTGCTGAACTTTTTTATGGAGAAGTGGTATAATTCCTGGACATGGAGTTCAGAGGAATCTGAAGATTAAAATTTTTAAAGTATGTTGACCCAGAGATCCAAATATCACCATCCCAAGTTTCAGGGTACATTCATTCTCAGTCAGAGCCCTGATCTTGGCATAGTAGACTTGTTGGAATTGAGAATTTGAACTTCTCTGGAGTTCTGCTACTCATAAAATTAAGTCTTGGACCTGATCCTTAGCATTCTCTGACCTCCAGCCACAGGGGATGAGGATCTCCTTAGTCTTTATATTCTCCTATATTCCCTAGGAGGCTCTCTGTCTTTCAAAATGTGTCTTATATTGATGATTAATCACCCTCCACCATTTATTTCCTTCTTTCAATGAATAAATGGCTTTTGCTACAGCCATCCAATTCCATAATCCTTATCATTACTATTTTCCTCCAACCTCTCATATGTCTGAGATGTTGCAGCCATCAGTCCATTCCTCTCCACTGGCATCCAGTCTCAGTTCACCACTGAAAAAAGTTTTAGCAATTACACCGAAACCATATGCCAGGAGCTTTCAGTGCCAGTGATGATGCCCTCAGCGCCAGAGTGGGATTCAGCTCCAAATTTCATTTTAGAGTGTGCTTCCTATGGCTGCCCCTGGTTCCAACTGTCATAAGTTCTCTGGGAACTACATTTGATATTTACATATAGGGGGTTTTGTTGATAAATATTCTTAGGAGCAACACACATAAAGGATAAGGGAAATATGACTGGGCACAAGAAGAAGTTGAACAAAGAAGCAATTGCGACAAAGACCTCAAGTTATACTTTCAGGAGTTCTTGTGCTGGATGACACTTCAAAGATGTCTCAGTTGTGGGATCGAGTACCACATCGGACTCCCTGCTTGGTGGGGAGCCCGCTTCTTCCTCTCCCTCTGCTGCCACCCCTGCTTGTGCTCTCTCTGTGTCTGTCTCTCTCTGTCAAATGGATGAATAAAATCTTAAAAAAAAAAAATGTCCCCATTGGGTAAAGGGTCCAGCCTTTTAAACCCACATTAAACTCCCACTGGAACCACTTCTGGATATAAGTTGTCTTATAGGGAATGTGAGTAATCTTCCCTGTAAGGCAATGAGGCAACTTCTTTTTGGCCAAGGGCAGTTCCTAGAGAGAACACAGTTGTGAACTCTCCCTAGCCAATGCTCCCAGCAGCTGGGAGGTGCATGCCACAGAACTGAAGTGGCTTGCAATACACCACAGCAGGCTCTACTTCAGCTGATTGCTAAAGCCATATCTAGGCTTTTCAAACTGATCTCTCAGGGTAGACACTTATTTTTTAATCTACCCACATCACTTCTCTCTTCTAACTTTCACCTTTTCTTAGGAAATTATTTCCTTCTAATCCAATTGTGTGCTCTGAATTTGTGTAGCCATCCTCTTAAATATCCTAACTCCTTCTCCCACTGTTGTTCATTGTCCCGAGGATGAGCACCTAACCACAGCGAGATGAATTAGCATGCTCCACACCTCCCTCCCTAACCTCAAAGATTACCTCCTGAATCAATCTAGGTCAACTAAAGTCCTTCTTTATGAATTTTTATAATAGTTTTATTGAGACATAATTCACATACCATAAAATTCACCTTTAAAAGTGTATAACTCAGTCATTATTTGTATATTCATCCAGTTCCACAGTCAACCCCACTATCTAATTTTAAAATATTTTCATCACCCTAAAAAAACCCTGAATTCTTTAGCAGTCATTCTTCGTCTAACCCTTAGCAATTACTAATCTACTTTCTAACCCTAACCCCCAACCCTTGGTAATTAGTAATCTACTTTCTGTCCCTAAGGATTTGCCTATTCTGGACATTTCCTATAAATAAAATGATACAATATGTGGTCTTTTTTGACTGTCTTCTTTAAGTTGACATATGTTTCCATGTTGAGGTGTGTACTAGTACTTCATTCTTTTCTATTGCAGGATAATATTCCATTGTATATTATACTGACTGTCTTTTTTAATCCATTTGTCAGTTGTTCGACATTTTGGTTATTTTCACTTTTTGACTATTATGGATAATGCTGCTTTGAATCCTTGTGCCTCACAATTTTCTAAATTTGATGCCAGAGAGATCATCTCTCAGTCATACTACTCAGTATGCATCAACTGGGCATGTTTTTAACCTTTTAAAAAAGCTATTCTAGAATAAGAGAAAAGAAGTGAAGGGAGAGAGAACAAGCCCTTTCTTTTCATTTTCCCGCAAAGCCTGGGTACATACACCACCACAGCTTAGTTATATGATCAATTAAAATATCTCATTTTACATAAGCAGCTTTGAACTGGGTTTCTGTCATGTGCCTACAAAAGAGTTCAGGCGAATACGTGACTTCTGATAAAACCTTAAATAACACTTCCAGCAGGAAGGGTTTATTTTATCTCTTCCATTTTAGGCTTAAAAATTTGTTTAGTGCCTTTATTTAGGGTTTTTTTCTATGTGAATTAAATTATCATTAGTTTACAATCTGTCTTCTTCATTAGACTGAAAGCTCTTTGAGACCTGAGATTTTTCTTGTTCAACTTTGTATTTCTAACAGTTCTCATGGAAATATATTCAACAAATACTTACTAATTTTTACATATTAGTCATCTGTTCTGTACAAGACACTATGATAGGCTTGGGCTTAGAAAAATGAATAAGATCCCATGAGGGGCTTACATTTTATTATGGGAAGTCTATATCTAAATCAATAAGAGTAAACTATGTAACTGTTGTTATGGTAAGAATAGAAATAAGTACAGGGGACATAAGAAGATAGAGCCAATTCTACTCAGATCATTGAGTCTTAGATTTATAGGCAAATCCACTCTTAAGCCCAAGAGGAAATCCTCTTTAGATTCTGACAAGCATGTGTAATGGGAAAACAAGGGTTAATCTGCACTGTATGTGAGTTCACTAACTAGCCCATTTCAGATTCACAAAGGAGCCACAAGTCTCAAACTAATCTGTATTTTGATTTCTAGTTCATTTGGACACATATCAGATGGTGGATTTCTTCTCCCCTTAGTGTCTGAATAGGAATTAGATAGCTAGACCTCCTTCTGGGAACTGGAAGGATCCTAGCAGACTATTAGACCTTTCTCATTGATTACGCTTATTTGGGAGGGGACTACCCAAACCCTTGCGTAGTAAGTAGTTCTGCAAAGGGTGAAAAAAATGACCCACTTCCCTCACATGGAACTTCTTTCTCTCTTCTTTAAGGGTATATTTCTAGTTAGGAAAAAAAAAAAAAAAAGAAGTGGTGGGCCAGATAGAAATTGCAATCTATCAGTTGGTCATTGAAAGCATACCCCTTTTTACTAAGTGTGAAATGTATGAAAGGGGAAACTATCAATGCAGTTGCTAACTGTCCACTTCAATCAGAGTTTTAAGAAAAGAAGACTGAAAAAAATATCTTTTTAAAGGCTATTATAGTAATGAATAAGTTATAGTAAAGATTTAGAAAGTAAAGTGAACTATCTCTATACTATAATAGTTTTACTGATCTATTATAATTTTCTTATTTATTTTTTTGTAAGGTGAAGTTCCCTTGTGAAAATAGTTTCAGTGTTCCAAGGGGTACTTTTCCTGAATTAAGACTACTTTCGAGATTGTATTTTAATTACTTTAAATTGGTCAGGTGTAGGAATAATTGAATCTCAGGGAGAGTTTCCCTTATCGCAAGGCTAGGCTAACTTCCTCATGCCCTTCTCTAATCTGCTAAACATCCCATATAACCCATTGCTTACTCTGTAATATTGTTCCTTCTCTATTATAATATTGGAATACTCTCCTACAATTATTCTGTTACTATTACTACTATTTGTCTTATGGGAAACACTCCAAGCATAGAAATGGTCATGACACATAACAAATACTCAACACATCATTGCTGAGTGCCTAGATAATAATCCATTATAATTGTTTTGAATATTCACCTTTTTTTTCAAATTCCTTAGTGCAATTTCATGGCAAAATTCATTGTGTCTATAAAACAAAATTCTTTAATTTTTAAGTTGAATTTTTATCAATCCTGTCTGTTAATTATTATACTATTAAGGGCTCTTCATGAATTATTTATTTTAGCATATGTAATGCCCATCCATTATATATCATTATGAAAATATTATACACATAGAAGACACTCAGTAAATATTTATAGAGTGAAAAATAGCTTTTCTTTTTAATCTTAATTTTTTTTAATTTATTATCTCCTATTCAGTTACTCTTCAATACTAATTTCAGTCTTCTAAAGTAAAAGGCACATTTTTTATCAGTGGGAAACAAATGTAGGAAAATTTATACAGAATACTTTCAGTAGCACAGGATTAACTGTATTTCTTAGGTTTCTCAGTCAATTCTTCAAAGGGCTTTCCTACTCACATGTCTAGCCCTTTGACAAATTCACTATACCCTCTACTTGCTGTTTTTTGGCTGTTCAGTCTACCTCTTAGGAGGCAGCTATGCTCAGGCCTTAAACGCCTACCTATTTCAATATAACTTTAAATGTTCCTCTCCTATGTACATTTGACCTAGACTCACAGAAAAATTACCCCTGCCTTCTCTTTCCTTCAAAAGTATACATGGTTTTGATTCCAGGAGATCTTCATGAAGAAGTATTTTTCATTGATCCTTAAAGGGTTCCTGGACCCAATTCCAAAGTGTGTGTGTGAGTGTGTGTTTGTGTAGAGGTTTCCCCACACCAACAAATAATTTTCAGACACCGGCAGGGTGTCTGAGAACTCCACTAAATTCTGACACTTTGCTCGAAGACAGCAACAGATTCTACTTCAGAATCCTTTACTTCAGACACTAGTCACAAACATAGGTTGTTACCTGTGCTTCTGACCAACCGGTTCAGAGGTTTCTATGACCCCCTTTTGGGGTTCAATTAATTCCCTAGAATGGCTCACAGAATTCAGAAACATTTTACTTACTAGATCACCAGTTTGTTGTAAAAGGATAAAAATCCAGAATAGCCACGTGAAAGAGATGGATAGGGAAGGTATGTGGGAAGGGGCACAGAGCCTCTAAGCTCTCTCCTGGTGTGCCACTCTCCCAGCACCTCCAAGTGTTCACCAGCCTGCAAGCCCTCTGAAGTTCTTTCAGGTTTTTATGGAGGCTTCATTACATAGGTATGATTGATTAAATCACTGGCCATTGACAAATTCAGCACCCGCCCTCCTTCCCTCCCTAAAAGTTCCATCCTTCTAATCATTTGGTTGGTTCTGGAAAACAGCCCCATCCTTGAGTGCTTACAAAAATGACCTAATTAATATAACAAAACATATTTTGTATCACTGTCAACACTTAGAAAATTCTAGGGGCTTTGGGAGCTGTGGACACAGACCAAATACATATGAGAAGTATATATTTGGTCATCTAAATGACCAAATATATACTTCTTATAAATTACAATATCACAGATCCCAGTAAGGATGGCCTGAGATTTCCCCCAGCATTCCTCAAAGGCTCAGGATGCATGACTTCTATATGAAGTCTTGCAACAGAATGTAGAGCCTGTGCCATTGAGAACCCCTGTCCTAAAATCTCAAAGATACTAAGGCAGCAGAAGTCCTCCATATATGTCCTCTTAAAAAGACGAATTGGTACTATACAGTTGGTCTCTCAGAAGGTAGGGAATGAACTCTAAATTAGCCACAGGAAAGGAGCAAAAATTATTCTCAGAATATCTGCAGGAGATATTATTCTACAAACATTTCTGTTACTTGCTTTTGGAGAATGAAGACTTAATTTTTAGTAAGAAATCTCACCACAAAATGCCACTTTCTGTTCTTATTCCCCCCTTTTTTTAGTTCTTTATAGATTCTGTTATGCTAACTGCTTTTTCTTCTCTGAATGAGTGTTTTAGACACTGACTGCAATGACTTGCTTTTCGTGTCATATTCCAAGATGATCTGGACTTCAGAAGGAAACTTACTTCACTTGCTTCAAATACATGTCCTCATTCTCTTCTAAACTGTTACCAGGCTACTCACTACCCTATGAAATTATGTAGTAGATGTGGAAAGTAATTTCTATATTCTCTTCCAGTTCTTGGATTGTGTCAAGGGGGCACGCTTTTTAGAACCTGCCCTAAGCACAGTAATAGCTAGTTACACCACTGGCTAGAAGCATTATTTCTGCTTCTCTTTCTGTTGAAATTTTTCTCCAGCCACTTCCTGTTATTGTCTTCTTGTTCCAAACATGCCCAATTTCAATTTTTCTTTAATATGATTTATTTACAATGGAAACTACCCCAACAATCACATTACTTACAAAAATATTCTTGATCCATCTGATGGTCCAAAGGTATTTTCAGTTAATATAGAACCATTTTATATTACTTTATCTTACACAATTCTCCACAAAAACTGAAGCAGTATGTCTAGAAAGGGCTGAACCTTTCATCATTGTATGTTCAGTGCCTGGCACTGTGTCTTGTATATGGTAGGCACTTACTAAAGTCATTTTGAATGAATTAATAAATGAATAATGAAAACCTGAGGAGGAATGTCTCCTTTTATCAAAGGAGGAATGAGAAATGAAGCTAACCGTTTCAGATATTGAGAGAACTGTGGTGAGTTAGTTGCTAGGGAAAACATCAATATAACTTGGGTAGGGAGTGAGGCTGAAATTCTAATCTAATCAATCACTATAGGGTAGAAATGGAAACAAATTACCAGAGTTCACAAAGACAGCCAAACAAAGAGAGAAATGGAGAATTTTAGATTTCTTGACATTCAAACATTTTATAGCTTTGGGTGTTAAAACTCAGATATACTGAGCAGGCTCCCTTACAGTAAACTCACTTTCACTTGTTAGCACATGCAGGAGTATGGAAGGAGGGCAGAGTCAGCTACAGTATAAGCAGAAAATTCAGTTCCACAGGTCATCCTCAGCTGAATAGAAAAGAGCAGATTCAACACATCTACTCAATTACTAGAGAACAGAAGCAAGTACATAATTCAAACAGCCCCGCAGGAAGGAATATCAAATAGCTACCACAACCACCAATTGACAATAAAATACTGTTCCACATGGACTTAGCAAATTAATGCTAAAAGAAACTGAATATTCCTTTTTATTATTGTTCACCCCATGTTTTTTGTTTATTTATTTATTTTTATTGAGGTATAGTTCACATACAATAATACCTTCAGGTGCACAACATAGTGATTTGACAATTATATATATGAGGAAGTGCTCATCACAATAAGTTTAGTTATTATCACCAAAAAAAGTTATAACAATATTATTGACTATATTTCCTAGCCTGTACTTTTCATCCCCTTGACTTATTGTTTCTGAAAGAGAGAGAGAGAGAGAGAAAAAAAACGGGGTTGGGGGGAGGGGAGAGAGAGAGAAAGAATCTTAGGCAGGCTTCACATGGAGCCCGATGTGGGGCTTGATCCCAGGACCCTGAAATCATGACCTGAGCTGAGATCAAAAGCCAGACACTTAACTGACTGAGCCACCCAGGCTCCCCTGACTTACTAATTTTTAACTGAAAGTGTGTACCTCTTAATCCCCTTCATCTATGTCACCTGTTATCTCCCACCCATCTGGCAATCACCAGTTTCTTCTCTGTATTTATGAATTTATTTCTGAGTTTTTGATGTTATTATTGTTGGTTTTTTAGATTCCACATATAAATGAAAACATATGGTATTTGTCTTTTTCTGTCTGACTTTGTTCACCTAGCACAATATCCTTCAGGTCCATCCATATTGTTGCAAATAGCAAGATTTCATTTCTTTATTATGGTTGAGTAAGATTCCATTTATATATAGATACAGATATAGATATAGATGTAGATAGATAGATAGATAGATAGATAGATAGATAGATAGATAGATAGATAGGTAGATAGATAGATATCTCACATCTTCTTTATCCATTCATCTATGGATGGACACTTAGGTGGCTTTCATATCTTAGCTATTGTCAATAATACTGCAATAAACAATACTGCAAAAAACATATATCTTTTTGAATTGGTGTTTTTGTTTTCTTCAGGTAAATATCCAGAACTGAAATTAGTGGATCACATGGTAATCCTATTTTTAATTTTTTGAGGAACCTCCATACTGTTTCCCACAGTGACTGCACCAACTTACATTCCCACCAACAGTGTATAAGTGTCCCTTTTACTCCACATCTTCATCAACACTTGTTATTTCTTGTCTTTTTTATATAGCCATTCTGACTGTGATCAGGTGATATCTCATTGTTGATTTGCATTCCCCTGATGATTAGTGATGTTGAGCATCTTTTCACATGTCTGTTGCCCATCTCTATGTCTTTTTTGGAAAAATGCCTATTTGGTCCTCTACCCATGTTTTAATTGGATTGTTTGGAGTTCTTTATATATTTTAGATATTAACCCCTTACCAGATATATCATTTGCAAATATCTTCTCCTATTCAGTAGGTTGCCTTCCTGTTTTGTTGATGATTTCTTTCACTGTACAAAAGCTTTTTAGTTTGGTGTAGTCCCAATAGTTTATTTTTGCCTTTGTTTTCCTTGACTAGGGAGACATAGCCAAAAAAACATTGCTAAAGTCAGTATCTAAGAGATTACCACCTGTGTTTTCTTTAGGAGGTTTAGGGTTTCAGGTCTCACACTGAGGTCTTTAATCCCTTTTGAGTTTATTTTTGTGTAAGGTATAAGAAAGTGGTCCAATTTCATTCTTTTGCAGTTTTGCATGTAGCTGTCCAGTTTTCCCAGCACCATTTATTGAAAAGATTCCCTTTTCCCCTGTATATTCTTGCCTCCTTCATTATAGAGTACTTCACCATATAAGCATGAATTTATTTCTAGGCTCTCTATTCTGTGCCATTGATCTATGTGTCTATTTTTGTGCCAGGACCATACTGTTTTGATTACTACAGCTCTGCAGTATAGTTTACAATCTAGGATTATGATACCTTCAGCTTTGTTCTTTCTCGAGATTGTTTTGACTCTTCGGGGTCTTTTATGGTTCCATATAAATTTTAGAGTTATTTGTCCTAGTTCTGTGAAAAATGTTATTAGTATTTTGATAAGGATTGCATTAAATCTGTAGATTGCTTTAGGTAGTATGGACACTTCAACAATATTGTTCTAATCCATGCGCATGGTATAATTTTACATTTATTTGTGTTTTCTTCAGTTTCTTTCATCAATTTTTTCTAGTTTGGAGTATAGGTCGTTCATATCTTTGGTTAAGTTTATTCCTAGGCATTTTGTTCTTTATTCAATTTTAAATGGGATTGCTTTCTTAATTTCTCTTTCTGTTAGTTCATTATTAGTGTATAGAAATGCAACAAATTTCTGTATGTTACTTTTGTATCCCATAACTTTACTGAATAGGTTTTTTTTTGGTGGAATCTTAAGGGTTTTCTGTCTATTGTATTATGTCATCTGCAAATAGTGACAGTTTAACTTTTTCTTGACCAATATGGGTGCCTCATTTCTTTTTCTTTTCTGACTGCTGTGGCTAGTTCTTCTAGTACTGTATTGAATAAAAGTGGTGAGAGTGGAAATCTGTGTCTTATTCTTGATTTTAGAATAAAACCTTTCAGCTTTTTACCGGTAAGCATGATGTTAGCTAACGGTTTGTCATATATGACTTTTATTATGTTGAGGTATGTTCCCTCTAAATCCACTTTGTTAAGAATTTTTATCATAAATGGATATTGAATTTTGTCAAGTGCCTTTTCTGCATCTATTGAGATGATCATGTGATTTTTATCCTTTATTTTCTTAATGTTGTTATCACATTGATTGATTTGTGGTTATTGAACCATCCTTGTACCCCTGGAATAAATCCTACTTGATTGCAGTGAATGATCCTTTTAACATATTATTGAATTCAGTTTGCTAATTTTTTTTGAGGATGTTTCTATCTATGTTTATCAGTGATATTGGCCTGAAATCTCTTTTTTTTTTTTTTTTTGATAGTGTCTGTCTGGTTTTAGTATCAGGCTAATGTTAGCTTCATAGAAAGAATTTGTAAGCTTTCCTTGCTCTTCTGTCTTTTGGAATAGTTTGAGAAGGATAGATATTAACTCTTCTTTAATGTTTGATAGAATTCATCTGTGAAGATACTTGGTCCTGGAATTTGTTGGGAGTTTTTAAATTATCAATTCAATTTTGTTACTAATAATCAGTCTATTCAGATGTTCAATTTCTTCCTGCCTCAGTCGTAGAAGATTGTTTGTTTCTTGGGATTTATCCATTTCTTCTAGGTTGTCCAATTTATTGGCATAATTTTTTATAGTGATCTCATACTTTTTAAAAAAATTTAGTGTCAGTTAACTCCTCCTCTCTCATTTATGATTTTATTTATTTGATTCATTTCTCTCTTCATCTTGATGAGTCTCTCTAAAATTTTATAAATTTTATCTTTTCAAAGAACCAGATGTTAGTTTCATTGATCTTTTCTTTTGTTTTAGTCTCTACTTTCTTTATTTCCACTATGTTCTTTATTATTTCCTTTCTTTTTCTAACTTTGGGCTTTGCTTTTCTTTTCCTGGTTCCTTTCACTGTAAAGTTATATTGTTTAAGATTTTTCTTATTTCTTGTGGTAGGACTATACTTCTATAAAATTCCCTCTTAGAATTGCTTTTCCTGCATCCTAAAGATTTTGAACCATTGTGTTTCCATTTTCATTTGTCTCAGGTATATTTTATTTTCTCTTTAATTTCTTTCTTGACCCATTCATTGTTTAGTAGCATGTTGCTTAACTTCCACATGTTTGTGTTTTTTCTTGTAACTGATTTCTAGTTTCATACTTGTGGTTAAAAAAGATACATAATATGATTTCAATATTCTTAAATTTATTAATAATTACCCTGTGATCTATCCTGGAGAATGTTCCATGTGCACTTGAAATAAATGTGTATTTTGCTGTGCCTGTTCTTTAATATATGTCTATTAGAAGAATATACATTTTTTATTAATGACTTTCCCCAAACACTCACTTTATCACGAGTTAGTATGTTAGTTTCCTATTGCTGCTATAACAAATTACTACAAACTTAGTGGCTTAAAATAATACAAATTTATTATCTTACAGTTTGGAAGTCAAAAGTTCAAAATCAGTCTTACTTGGGTAAAACCCAAGTGTTAGCTGGGCTGGTTTCTTCTGAAGGCTCTGCAGGGAACCCATTTCCTTTGTCTTCTCCATCTTTTGGAGGCTGCTTGCATTTCTTCATTTGTGTCCCCTTCTTCATATTCAAAGCACATTACTCCAATCTCTGTTTCTTCACTATGTCTCTTCTCTGACTTTTCTGCCTCCATCTTATAAATACCCTTGTGATTATATTGGGCCCACCTGGATAATCCAGCTTACTCTTCCCAGGCCAAGATCCTTAACTCAGTCCCATCTTCCTTGTAATGTAAGGTAACATATACACAGGTTCTGGGGATTAAAATGTGGACATCTTTAGGGAGACCACTACACAGTTAGGTTAGTATTAAATAATTAAGTTAAACCTGGGAAAAGATAAGAAAATGAAGAAAGCCTCTCAATAACAACAAAATAAGTTTTATTGCTAGGAAATTCCTTCAAACCTTCTGAGTATTTCATCCAGTTTTGAGCTAGGAAATGAGAAGTATAACATCCTATGAGAATAACATATAATTCATTGTCTAAAGATCTGGACATGTTCTTCAAAAGGAAAATTGTCCATTAATATATAACCAAGAAGAAGCAAAATACTATTTTGCTTTTACAACAGGTTACTGCTTTAGGGGGGACAAAAAACAGTTTTATTTTTTAAAAGAATCCAGAATCTAAAAGTAGAAATGAAGTCAACAGCATTAGCAAAAGCATTCAGTCTGCAAAGGGTACAGGGAATCAGCCATAGCAACTACAACAGGGCAACAGCGAATAGCCTTAGCTGTCCATTTATTGGAATACAGAGTCAGCATGAGGCTCCTATAATTTTCACCAAGTGGGGTAATGATATTGAGGCATTCAATATGCTTCTAGAAAAAGAATACAAGGGAAGAAGTCAATGGATCCAAGAGTTTGTTATATTGAGAAACAAGAAACCAACTGTGGCTAGCATTTTTTGTCATTCTGTAACACAGGTAAAGTCAGAAATCTGCGATTACATGCTGCTGGTGGCATTCTGCCTGAAAAAGCATCTCAGTGTGAGAATTACTGAGTGCCTCTTCCCTGAGAACAAATGTGAAACAAGAGATAACCCAACATTTCAGACAGTATAATTTCCTTAAGGGAGAAAACACAGGAAAATAAAGTCAACTGTGACTAAAGAATGTGCTTGACACTGAGAAAGAAGACCAAATGAGTGAAAACATTTCTAAAATATCTTTTCATAAATGCACAGGCAGTTAGAATACATGTAAGACTTGGGCCATAGCATCTCTGTGTATCTGTGATCTCTACACATTTTCCTGTCTTTGTGAAAACAATGTCTACATACCTTCACCCAAACAGTGGCAACATTATAATGAATTATGAGTGCAGTTCATGCCTATTCTTAAAGATACAGATGTTTATTTCCATGAGATTATTTCCTGTGGGAAAGTAGGTAGGAACACAAAAGCAACTTTTCGATATGGATATAGGTATAACCTTGCCCGTGATGTCTATGGAATCCTTAGCAATGACTTTATATAACCTTAAAAGGAAGGGGAGGATTATAATAAGAGGGCAGGCTATGGAATCAGATCTAGGATTAAATTCTACCTCTGTTATTCAAAACTTTTAAAACCCAGAATCCTCATTTGTAAAATATGGTTAAAGCCACATTATTTTGAGAATCAAAGGACATGAACATTGTGAAATACTTACATAGCGTTTGGCACACAGAATACAAAACAAAATAGGGTAGCTGCTAACAGCAACGGTAATGAAACACAAGAATAAAGAGGTAAAGGAACTCAACATTACTTCATAACTTTGAACAAGATACCTAAAATAAAAACAAAGCTGGAATAATTTTTGAACTTTAGTGGAGGATTTTTTAGTATTTTCTAGCACAAAGCCTTGTAAAATAGTTTTAAAAATCAGCCCCAAATTTTAAACACATTTTTTATTTCATTTTTCCGTTTACCAGGATTATATTGATGTAAATTGTCCAAGTGATGATCTGAAAATATACTTAATTTTCTTGTGTATTTTACATCTTATTCTATGTGTATTAGAGAAAACAGTATCATAAAATTGTAGAGCTAGCAGAGAGTTGAATATAATTACTTCAAGTTCCTCGTTTAGCGATTGTACAAGGCTCAGCAACATTCAGAATTGCCCTGGTTGCCCAGATAGCAAGGTGGACAGGCAAGATGGCAACCATAGCCTTCTGATTTCCAGTCCAGGGCTCTTCCTACAGGAAAGTGACTCCATACATGTGACAGATACAATTTGCTATCTGGAGACTATCCTTATTAACAAATCTTTGTGCACATAGAGGGAGTGAGCATTGTGTATTTCCATGGAACGAACTGAAATACCTTTGAAGATTTGGACCCTTAATTGGGAAGCATAAGGTGGAATGTTTATGTCTCTTCCTTCCTCCTCAAAATCATCATTGAAGTATTTGTGAAGAATATATAGTCTAAGATTGTGTGTGTGTGTGTCTCTCTCTCTATATATATATAGACACACAGACATATACATATATATATATATGACACACACATATACATATATGAATATATATGCAAATGTATCAGTTAGGACATTGTCTCCTCAGTGCGTTGTTTTAAAAAGAATCACATATTCCTAAGAATTGAATTTCTAAAAATATTTTCCAAGGGTTTATATGTTCCCTGCAAACCAAACCCTCTGTCTTTACCTTATTGTACTGAGATCTCTTAGTAAACAGGTATTTATAGAAGACAACAAACTTCTCAATATATTATTTCATGAATTAGATAAAATCTCTTGCTATATTATTTCAAATACAGAAAATCAACTTAAAGTTAATAATGACATTAAAGGAAATATTGGAAAGCAGAAAAATATATCTGTGATAGTTTCAAATTTGCTGTCATTTCACATATTTCTCCAAGGTTTCTTCATTATGGTATAAACTATAAAAACAAATTGCGTTATTTGAGAAAAGCTAACATTTTGGATACTTTGGATACTAAAAAAGACTGCATGAGATAAATAGTTGCTACACAGCTCTCCCTTTTAGATTTATTTTCTAAAAAAGGGAGAGGGACATTTAAGCCATGAATTATTACCAAATCTTCAATTTGATCTTCAAAGGTATTTTCAATTTCAAATGTATATTACTAATTTAGAGATCTTGAGAGAAGGGACATTTATATTAAGGCTCTGGGAAAAGTCTTAGTATTTCTGTCTTCAAAGCAAGCAAAGTAAACTCTTATTTGGAGAACCTATTTCAATCCATATCTAATTTTTTCCTGGAACCAGTTCTGCCTTGGAGCGGGAGAGGGAAATAAATTTTATACGGGATTTTAAACCACTTTATGATTCTAGGCTACAAAGTCTGGGCAAAATGAAATATTAAAAACATTCAACTTGTATGTCTACATCTGCAACTTTGTATCTTTAAATAACCAGATCTATATATCTATTTCTCCCCTTTCCCAGCAAGTGTCGACTTCTGGTATCCCTATTTCTTCCCGCAAGTGGGGGCATGGTGGAAGATCTAGCATGGGTCAAGAGTTGGAGTAACAGGTAACGTTGCTCTCAGGTATTCCGAGTGAAAAGGTGAGGAGGGAACAGGACCAGAAAGTGTTAGGAGAAACCCGAGCAGCCTAAAAAGCAGGCGAGCGCAAGCCCCAGGGCAGTTTCACTTCCTCAGCCTCCCAGCGAGGCCGGGCGGTGGCCCTGTGGCCTGAGCCCGGGGGCTGCGTTTCCGGACCCGCTGGCCACAACCGCCGGGGGTGCTCTGAAGAGGGGCGGTGGCGGAGAGGCGAGCTCGCGGAGCAGCTCCCGCAGCGTACTCCGAGGCTCCGCGGGCATCTGTCCGCAGGCTGCCTGGCTTCGGCCGCTGCGATGCGGCCGGCGGCGTCGGTGCGCACGGGCGGGAGCCGGGAGCGGGCCTCCGGCGGCCCAGCGCCCCCAGGTGGGTGTTCGCGCGTGCGGGCAGCCGGAGGGTATGGCCCGCCGGGCTCCGGGGCTCGGCGTAGACCGAGCGCCCTTCCCTTCGGCGACCACTGCGCTGCAGCCGCTGACGCGAGCGCGCCTCGGGGACCGGGGCACCAGGGCTAGCCCCTTCTTCCCGCCGCGGTCTGCCGCTCAGCCGGTGGCCCGGCCCCTCCGTGGCGGGCGTCTTTGAGGGGCAGTCTGGCCGGGACGAGGTGGGAGCGTTCTGTGTTCGGATCCGCGTGGACCGCCGACTTCGGAGTGCTTGGAACTTTCCAGAGCACCTGGGATAGGGGCCTCCAGTTTCTCCAATCACCTTGGGACGGGTTTTAAAGTTAAGCGTGTGTTTTAAAGTCCTGCGTAATTCTAAAAATTCTGTCAACATGTTATTATTGCAAAACTGCTTGTCCGGTTTATCTGCCCGGCCTTACAAAATCCAACCCGGTAAATTGCTAGGATGGACTGTAATCCGCTGATCTGACAGGTTACTCTGTGTAGAGCCTCTTCACTCCGCAGATTTTGCTAACTTGTTAAAAGCAGAAACGGTCAATGTTGAATACGTAACTGGATTTATAGATCAAATGGACGTTAAGGCGGTTGCCCTCAGTACTTTTTGAGTGTTGCAAATGCATTTGTGAACTTTATAATGAAGTATTCAGTTTTGAAATTTTTGAGAAAGCCTTCGCTTGGGTATTAAGATTGCTGGAGTTGTTCACGGTGAGAAATGCAACAAGAAAATCTGAGTGAAAATACTAATTTGCTGAATAGAATTTCTCATAGCTTACCAGCATTTTTTGAGGTAATGCTGCTTCTCTTGGCTAGTGTTTATTTTTAATATATAGATTTTAAAAGACTGCCTTTCTTAAAATGGGAAGTATGTTTGTGATGATTTAAAAGACAAGAAAGGAATTAGAGCCCTTGATATCTTAATATGTTATCATTTGTGATTTCAGCCTGACAATTTATTTAAACAGAATGGGCTACAGTTTGTTCAAACTTCTTGATTGAACAGTTTAGCCAGAAAGTGACTTTTTATTCCACTTGATAGTCAAGAATACTTTGAGGTACTTTCTATTGTGAATAATGCTAGAGTGATGTGATCCAGCTGTTAGCTCATTCTGATTATTCCTCTTCCTTCTGTGTGTTTTTCCCCCATTTACTTTTGTCCTTCCCAATATGGTATTTATCACTTGTTTCATTTACCTCCTTTGGCCAAGATAATGAATTTTTTCTTTTTTTTTTTTTTTTTTAAAGATTTTATGTATTTGAGAGAGAGAGCCCAGAGGGAGAGTGAGAGGGAGAAGCAGATGCTGAGCAGGGAGCCCGATGGAGGGTTCCATCCCAGGATCCTGGGATGATGACCTGAGTCAAAGGCAGACGCTTAACCAACCACCCAGGCACCCGTGAAATATTTTTCTTATAAGGAACTATCTTTTGATACTAACGCATACCTAGTCCTGGCTATGAGTAGCCTTCTATGAGAACTAGTTCTGATTAATTCTTTTAACATATGGAGAACTTTTTTGTGTGACCTCTCTGTCTGCTTTGGACAAGCGTTTCCACAGCATGGTAGATTTTAGCTTAACATGACACATTGTGGTAAAGTTAATCCAACTTCATTTTAGAGAAGTGAAAGCTGTGACCCAAGTAGTGATTTTCCCATGGTTCTATAACTAGTCATTATTTGAAGATCATCTATTCATCACTTCACCAACAATCTTTTATTCCCCTACAAAAGCTGTATAGTAATATGAGTATAAAATGGTAAACAGTTTTGGGCGCCTGGGTGGCTCAGTTGGTTAAGCGACTGCCTTCGGCTCAGGTCATGATTCTGGAGTCCCGGGATCGAGTCCCGCATCGGGCTCCCTGCTCAGCGGGGAGTCTGCTTCTCCCTCTGACCCTCTTCCCTCTCGTGCTCTCTATCTCTCATTCTCTCTCTCAAATAAATAAATAAAATCTTTAAAAAAAATAAATAAATAAAATTAAAAAAATGGTAAACAGTTTCATGCCTATAAAGATTTTATATTTCTAGCAGTAGGTGTATGGTATATTATAATGATATCTGTGTATGGTGCCACCAGAAAGATCGATGAGTATCCAACTTGTCTTTTATTTTTTTTAAAGATTTTATTTATTTATTTTGATAGAGAGAGACACAGCAAGAGAGGGAATACAAGCAGGGGGAGTGGGAGAGGGAGAAGCAGGCTTCCCGCTGAGCAGGAAGCCCGATGCGGGGCTCCATCCCAGGACCCCGGGATCATGACCTGAGCCGAAGGCAGACGCTTAACGACTGAGCCACCCAGGCGCTCCTCCAACTTGTCTTTTAATGGAAGCAGGAAAGATAGGATAGCCTGTACTAAAACAATGTAAAAACGTTGCACAATAGATGAAAATTCCATTTAGAATGTATTTTTCTGGTTTATATTTAACTAGATACTGTCCTCCGATGTCCAAATGAGAAATTTTTCCTTTGCTTTATCCCAAAACCAGTGATTTTAAAACAAATTTAATTTTCACTGCTAACCTTCGATAAGGATTGTTTATTTATTAAAGCGCAGATTATTCCCCACCCCATAGTTTTTGTATTTTTTATAAACATTATTTGATGCCTTCGATGAAGAGAGTTAAATAATTAGTTTAAAAAGAGATGGCACCTACCCTGTCTCACCACGTGCTAGATGCTTATATATAACTTGTGAGGGACATCATAGTTCTCTCTTTGTCTTGAAGTTCTTGAGGATTTGGAGCTTTTTATTCTGATAGCACTCTTCCAACATAGCAAATAACCTTGATTTCTCATTCCAAGGAAATACCCTGGTTCTATTCTGGTGACTGGTAAAACTTGCCTCCTTTAGACCAGCTAGAAATGTTCCGATAGGGTTATTTTTGCTGAGATTTTAAAGAGAGGTAGCTCTCTTAGGGCACTTTCATTTTAACGTAGAATAATTCTACAATATCTAATTGCTTAGAGTTTTAGACTTAAACGGCAGTGTATGTGGTGTATACTTGGAAAATCAGAGGAATTTTTTCACAACATCAATCTGGAAGATATTGTAGGTGATCATGCCCTACTTATGATGGCCTCTGGACTCAGACTGCCTCACATCATCAGTCTAGCTTTATTACTTACTTGCTGTTTGATTTTGGATAAATAACTAAATCTGTCATTATCTCAGTTTATCCATTTAAAAAGCAAAAGTGGAGAGAACAATAACACTCATTTGAGAGAGTGGTTTTGAGGATTAAAAGAGAAAATGCATGTGAAGTGATTTTCAGGGTGCCATAGCAAATAGTAATTGCTTAACACATGTTAGCTATTATTTTAATTCTTAGGTCATTGGTCAATGGTGCCATACTTACGTATAAAAGACAGTTTTTATTGAGAAAACAAACTCTCTTGAATTGGGGGAAAACTTGAATGAAGCCATCAAGCTCCCACATAAAACAAATGAGGGAATATGGCTTCCTGTAGAAAGATACTGCTATATCCTTGGAGAAATATTATGGCTAATAGTTCTGAGAGGAGAAAAAAAAGAACCCACAATGAGAACTAAGGATAAATTGATTGAAAGGGCGTTAGACTAGGGCATTTACAGGAAAGAATAAAATTGGAATTTAATAGAACAAAAATGAGAGCATGTTTTATTTTCCCGTTATCACAGAGTACCAGTTTTGACCCAGTTAAAAATATACGTGTGTAAATATATGTGGAAAAGTAAGGATCAAGCTGAAAATTATGGGATAGAGATGGAGAAGCTACTTTACCAAAATATTTACTGTTTGGTTAAAAAAAAGTCCAATGTAAAGAATATTATTCCTGCCAAATATAAGTTGCAGGTTTTAAGAATTTAAATAACTGTCACCTGATTGCCTGAGTTTCATTGCTATTTTATTACTTTCTTTATATATTATAGAATATCTTACAGTAATTTCAGAGACAGCTATGAAATAAGAATAGGAAGGGCAAACATTCCAGAAGTTATTATTTAAAAATAAGTTGTTATATGGCCTTGTAATTCTTTCCTGTTCTAAATATAAAGAATAGTATCTTAAGTTTCACTGCAGACATTGAAATAGCCCAGGTGGTAAAAATACCAGATATTATATGGAATTATACCCCTCTTGTAGTTATTTTTCACTCAGAGAAAAAGAATGATTTTTTTAGACATTTACCACTGAACAGAAATTTCTTTGTTGTTTTCAAGTGCTCCACATTGAAATAATCCAAAAAGACCACTTCCCTTTGTAATCATTAGAAGTAATTTTTCAATTCCTTGTGGTCTTTTTTTTTTAAATCTGTTTTCTTTTCTTTTTTTTTTTTTAAAGATTTTATGTATTTATTTATTTGAAAGAGAGAGACATAGCGAAAGAGGGAACACAAGCAGGGGGAGTGGGAGAGGGAGAAGCAGGCTTCCTGCAGAGCAGGGAGCCCGATGCGGGGCTCCATCCCAGGACCCCGGGACCATGACCTGAGCCGAAGGCAGACGCTTAACGACTGAGCCACCCAGGCAGCTCCCCTTGTGGTCTTTTATAAGATTTCCTGTGTATCCAGTTAATTAAAATAAGTTATGTTTTATCACACTGTGTGTCGTATTTTCCTTTCTTTTAAGCTCTTATACTGCTTTTCTGTGTTAGTAATTCCCATGCTTTCATTTTTAATGTGTTCCACTTTATAAAGAGATTCTAAAAAGTACAAGAACAGTTTCTGACTTGGAATTTCATTTACTGTGTGCCTCATTTTTTGGTTATGATCCATGCTGAAGACTAAGTCTCACCCTTTGGTAAGGATCAATATTCCATTCATTTTTTGTTCTAACTTAGCCATAAGAAGGATCATGCTTAACTCTCAGAAAAATAACATAGTACCAAGACCACTTAAAATCCTGGCCTTCTTTTAAGACTGCATTTATTGTGTTAACTACTTTGAATTCATATGATATGGATATCACATTACCTGGATAAGTGAGAGCATCAGAAGATTAGCACCTACTTTGAATAAGAAGTTATATTGTTCAGTACAATTATATGAAAGTATGTAATAATTCATTGTGTTATTTCTTTTCCTACAAGAGCTTTTCTAAACTATTAAAGTTGTAACTTCTAAGTCATCATATCTTTTTAGGGAGGGTATAGAGAGTGGGGAAGCACCCACACTGGAGATGTGGGGAAGAAACATACCATATCAAAGTGGTATGATTCTATACAATCATGTCACTAGAATGACAATCTGTAGAGTATTTCTTGAGGCTGTGTGAAGAATCCCTAAGATTTACACATTTTCCTCATTGGTTGATCGCATTTTATTTCGATTTAATAGACTGATATAAAATCTCAGGAGACAACTGCATTTTAGTACGATTAGTGAACTACTGGGTCACTAATAAGAAAGTCAGTGAGATAAAACTGAAGCAAAATTCCCCCTTCATTTCAGTTAATGAGATAATTTCCTTAATTTTCTCATCACTTTTCAGTAAAACTTTAGAACTTTCACTACTTCAGGCACTTCTCTATAGACCAGAGACCCATTCTTTATCATGTCCTGTCCATCTGTACCCATGCTAAATGGGTAAAACCATGTATCATTCAGATTCTTGGAAACAGTCACTTGGGTCAAGAATGGGCACTAAATTCAGAGACAGCTTGCTGCTTTGGCTTACTGGCCAACGATGAGTGTTGTCTGGCTTTTGCAGATTGGTTGAACTCAACAAAGCCTTTCCTTTCAAAAACAGAGAATGAGACTGTTGTCAGTGGAAGGGTAATGTGTGATGGCACATAATAGAGGATGACAGCCCGTTGACTTGTCCACAATGGATGATTGGAAAGATGAGTTGAGGGACTTGAGGAGGACGGAAAGAGGGAGTAGTCTTATTTTCTGACTTTTCATTTCCAGCCCATTTGAGACCCAGCTGCACTTCTTTTTCTGATCTGGTCGCCATAAAATGCCTGTAGTATCCTTACAATTACCTTCTTTTTAGGTGAGCTAGTTTGAACGAGTTTCTCTTTTTTTGGAGGAAAAGAAGATTTTGGACTAGGATGCCTTTATTTCTCAAATACTGCCTCTTCTGCTTCTGTAAATCTTCTCTTTTAGAAAGTTGTTTTTGTTAAAATGATGTCTGCTATGCATCTTCCATTCAAAGTTAAACAATCTGTGAGTTACATCTTTCATGCACTGAGAATAGGGTGACTTATAAGTCTAGTAGTCCTCCTGATAAGAATATTTGGAATTATCTTGCTTTAGTACTGAAATTTGAAGAAAATCCATGCAGTTATTTTTGTCTCTAAACTTGAAGTCCCTAGAGTTGGGGAGGAAATAATGCACTCAGAGATTAATATTCTAAGAGTTAAGCACTCTTAAGTTTAGAATTTTGAATTATGTAGTTGTAAAACTGTATTAATTATAAAATTATAACAGTAGTGTTTTTAAATGTTTTTAGTAGTATGTTTTCACTTAAAAATTGATAGCATACTGTTTTTGGCAAATTTTAAAAATGTATTTAAATTGGGGCATACAGAGGGAGAGAATGCCTATGACATTTATCTTAGTAAAAGAGGAAGCGGAGGCATAAAAGTAGCATAGTTTACTAGCTATTATCTCAGTCCCCCTGGGGGATTAAGTTTTTCAAAATAAGGATAGCAGTTGAGAAATCAGCATTTATTATATGAACCATACTTTTCCCAGTAAACTGAAATACAGTTGACCCTTAACATGGATTTGAACTGTGTGGATCCACTTATGTATGTGTGGTTTTTTTTTTTTTTTGATACAATATAGTACTGTAAATGTATTGTCTCTTCCATATGATTTTCTTTTCTTTAGCTTATGTTATTGTAAGAATATAGTATATAATACATATAGCATACAAACTGTGTTAATCAACTGTTTATGTTATTGATAAGGCCTCCGGTCAATAGTAGGCTATTGGTGGTTAAGTTTTTGGGGAGTCACAAGTTAGACGCAGTATTTTCGACTGCATGGGAGGCTGGTGCCTCTAACCCCCACATTGGTCAGGTGTCGGCTGTACCCTCTTTGTCATACAACGAAGTCTTATATATCTTAGAATCTGAATTCTGATCTCTCTATTCTATTCCACTAATGTGTTTATGTCCAAGCCAATATCTGCTAAGGAAAGTTCTCCCAAGAGATCTTCTTTTCCATAATTTTCTTATTTATTATTATTCTTCCATTCATCCACTTCCGTTTAGAGATTATTTTATCTACTTCTCCTTCCATGAAACAAATGGAATGTTGTATAACACCTGATTTAGAGGAATTTATTGAAAGCAATCTAGCCATTTTAAACAGAAAGAAGTTTGATATAGGAAATTAGGTTTTTACGTAATTGATGCAAGGGGTTTGGGAGCAATCTCTAGTCTGGGCCATCAGGAATCATTTTCCTAACAAGGTTATGGGAACCAGTTTTCATAACTAGTCAGGGGGATCTGCTATTTTATCACCATCAGGAAGCTGGGGAATCTGAAGGCACTGAACCAGCTGTTGGCACCTGGAACAGACTGGTGCCAGGATCCCAAGAATTTCTGGCTCATCAGCCATCTCCTATTTGCTGGATCTGCACCAACAAAAATAGATGCCTTTCATTCCATTGGAATGGTATTATATTTATATACTTATTTGGGGAGAGTCAACTTTAAATGCTCTTAAATCTTCTATTGGATCAATTTGAGTAGAAAATTCTGTGTATGAAAGGTCCGAGGTTTCAAAAGAAATATATAGTAGCTTGGTTTATTTAAATCAAATGATAAAGTTGGAAACTTTCCACTCGTTCATGTTATAACCACATGAAAGTTGAACTTTCCTGTTTTGGTTCTGTGAACAAATACAACAAGACACTGCTTTCTGTATTTAAAATGTCCTCCCGTGTAAATGAATTTTCTTACAAAATTTATTCTTTGAATCATTAATTGTGACCTTTACATTGAAATTATAGGAAGAAAAATATCTAGTGTTATATTACTTAGTATTAAACTGTATAAGATGTTACAATGAAAAAAAGCATGCAATGCCTTTTTAAAAGAAATTTAAGGTAGATCTTTGGATATGCATATAGAATTGCAGTTTAAAATATATCAGGATTTTTATTTGTATTACAGAGCAGTCAAACTAATCTAATCTCTCACCAGTTTTCCTATACATTTTTCCAATTTAAAATTGATAAATATTATTTTAAAGACAACTAAATGTGTCCACATTTGTGGACTATCTATACCAGTATCTGTATCAACTCAAACATGGGAACTGTCACTTATTCTGTGACTTTGAGCAAATTACTCATCTAAAATCCAATTTCTTTATATCTGAACTAGGCAACACACCTATTTTTGAAATAATTAAATATAATTCTGTTTGTAAAGTGCCTGGAGCATTCATAGCAGGTGATTAGCAAACGGCAAATGTTACTACTTTCAGCACGAGATAGTATTCAAATTTCACCTTTATTAGAAGGAATGTGTTTACATGGCTCCTTCTCAGCACTTCTGTTGTCACATACTTACGAATCTCAAGATGGAGAGCTTTATATAAATGTTTTTTCAGTTCTCCTGTTTAATTTTTCTGATTGCTGTATTAAACACAGTAATATCTCAAATGCGTTTCTCTGGGTGTTCCCTATAGATTGAACTTGTTGAAACCTATGATCTGCTATGGAAATAAATTATATGATTTTATATGTGAAATTGTGTGTTATCTTCAGGGAAAATAGTTAATGGGTAAAGGACACTTATCTCCCATTTTGAGAATTCTGTTTTTATATGATATTTAAAAATAAAAACATGATTATTTTTTTCATTTCTTTATTCTTGAAGATTATATATTATCCATATATTATCGTGCATCCCCTCTGCCACTCCCCCCCCCCCAAAGAAAAAAACAACACACACACAGAAACTGGATCATAGTGGAGTTGATTCAGAGTCTCTTAACTTTTGTGATGAAGGCATTTCTAATATCCTCATATAGGTAAAAATAATAGTTGATATAGGTAAAGCTTTAGTGATATTTTCAGAATTGCTTGAATTATGTCTAAGCAATTTCTTCCCAAAAGAGTTTAAATCTATACAATGTCTCACCTAGATCTTTGAGGGTCAGAAGAATAATAGAAAAGTCGTCCTAAGCAAATTTCTAGTTCTGAGTAATCTATGACTAATTAGAAAGCACTAGTAATTATGGAAAGAAAGGGAGAGCTTTTCTGTTTCTTTTGTGAGGACCAGTCTTCTGAGAAGTTAACAATTAACACACATTTCATTTCTGCTTCTCCTTAGGAAAATATAGAAGATTCATTTAAAATTATGTTCATATTTTATTTTATTATTTTCAAATATTTTATTACTTTATGACTCCTTAGAATAATTTTCTCATCTGGTCCGTATAAAAATCATTCTTTAGGTAATTCTGTCACAAGATCTCTTTGTACCTCATGATGAAAAGGGGAAAGAGCATTTGGTAAGACTTGCAGCATAGTGGGTGCTCTGTGATTGACGGTTATCAAGGCTGTTGCTAGGTGAGTAAATGGGTGGACACAAGGGACATTATGAAGGGTGACTCATAACTTCTTTTATCTGATGGCCAATACCTGAAAAACCTGAGCTCATACTCCTAGGGCTTGCTTTCTTTAGTATTGTGCTGCTCAAACTGTATTGTGTAGCATGTATGTTCCTTGGAAAAAGTGTTCTGTAAAATCAGTTTTGAACGTGCATACTGGGATATTCCAGTGGCCTGAGAAATTCTGCAATTAACAATGTATCTTCGGGACGCCTGGGTGGCTCAGTCATTGGGCGTCTGCCTTCGGCTTGGGTCATGATCCCAGAGTCCGGGGATCGAGCCCCGTGTCGGGCTCCCTGTTTGGCGGGAAGCCTGCTTCTCCCTCTCCCACTCCCCCTGCTTGTGTTCCCTCTCTCGCTGTGTCTCTGTCTGTCAAATAAATAAAATCTTGAAAACAAAACAAAACAATGTATCTTCAGTTTTCTCTAATTCATTGTTTCACAAATGTATTTAACCATGGAGTGCATTGTCATCTTAACACTGGTAGAGAAAAAGGATTTTTTTGCACCAAGTTTTCATCCCTGTTAAATGGTAAATAGTTCTCGAGAGACTAGTTCTTTCAAACCAGAGATTGGTAATACTGCTTTTAGCTATGTTTTCCTCAGTGCTCTGACCACCTTTTGAGTGAGAGGGAGATAGGGCTATATCTATATTAGGAATAGAAACAGAAGAGGGTAGAGAGTAGGGAGAATGACATTGGCAGGCTCTGTAGGGCACACATGATTTGCCTATTTCTTTAATTCCCTTATGATTAATTCTGACTATTCAAATGAAGGCTTTGATTGTGGGATGTGCCAGAGAAAATGGGAGGGAAATCAGAAGGGGATTATCTGTTGAGGAAAGTAAAGTTCTATGAATGAAATAAAACTGAGAATGTGGGGGGCACCTGGGTGACTCAGTTGGTTAAGTGTCTGCCTTCACTTTGTGATCCTGGGGTCCTAGGATCGAGCCCTGCTTCGGGCTCCCTGCTCATTGAGGATTCTGCTTTTCCCTTTGCCCCTGCCCCGCTTATGCTCTCTCTCTCTCTCTCTCAAATAAATAAAATCTTAAAAAAAAAAAAGCTGGGAACGTGCATACGGTATTCTAAATATAAGAATATTTTGGATTATGTGTACTTTTGCAGTTTGTATTTCAGTAGCATGTATGTGTCTCAACTGAGCAACTGATTTTACAGATATTTTCACATGTCAGACTATGTAAACCTGCCACTATGTCAATAATCATGTAAGCTGTGTAAGTGGCCTCACATTGTTCAAATACTGGGATTTTATTCATCAAAACACTCCAAAATTAAGATCAATTTGACTACCTGGCCATAACCAGATTGTTTCCATGTTAGAAATGTTTGTCAATGAAATGCCCCTTTGAAGCAAACATAGGTTATTAGGAGTCACCCAAATAAATTCCTCCTGAAATATTTTCCTAATGGAAAAAACAGTAACTGTTATAAATGCAGATAGTTTAAGCTGACAATTTTATGTCTTAGAGATTGACAACATTGCATGTAAATAACACTATTATGACAATGACTTGTTATTACTCACATAGATTGGATGCTCTTTAAAGGAAGGAGTAGCCTTTGGCATCCATTTAGCAGAGGTAAGCACATTAATAGATGCTTGCTGATTTGCTGGTAGCACAAGAGTGACAGTGAAGTAGCCAAATTAAGATAGGAAAAAGGATAAATGAAGTTGTAGCCATTTCTGAATGCCCTACTTCTGAGGTGTAAATCTAGCCATAGATAACAACCCTGGTTTTGGCTTTCTTTTTCAAATTGGTTTGCAGAAGGGCTTTCTTTAATTATGAAAAAAATATTAAAAATTCACAAAACCTTTTTCACAAAGATACTTTTAGGGCATTTTCCAATATCAAATTAACTTTTAATCTGATAACAACTGGTTTATTTTTACTGAAATGTCTATAACTTAGAATATTTAGCTTATTAAAATATCTTCTGGGGCAAATAGAAAAAATATGATTAGTGTCTAAAAGCAAATGAAATTTAATATCCTCCTTGTGTATCTAGAAGATGAAATCATTTTGTCTTATTATTCTTTTTTCTAGAATAATACATGCACATAATTGAAAATATGTACAGTGACTAAAAATATAAGAAGAGACATGGTATATGTACTTGTAGTTTTTATTTTTCTATGTTTACTTTTAACAATTTTACTTGTTTAGCTTTGTAGTGTTAATATATTTAATATTTATATATGAACTTTAAAGTTACAGTTGTATGGCAGTTTGGTGACCTGTCATTCATAAATGCTTCAACCTTGCTCTTTCTTCATATTAATCTATTGCAGTGTTTAAAAATAAAAGATAAGAAAAGAAAATCCACAATGATTTATTGGATAAAGAATAGATCGTCCTCCATACAAAACTATTAATAACCTAAAGAAAGCCTGAATAGTTTTTAATAATACAGAAAATGCTTATTCACTGTGCTGGATTTGAAGTCAAAACAGCACAGGATTGGGCACCTGGGTGGCTCAGTCGGTTAAGCACCTGCCTTCGGCTCAAGTCATGATCCTAGGGTCCTGGGATCGAGGCCTGCATTGGGCTCCCTGCTCACCGAGGAGTCTGCTTCTCCCTTTCCTTCTGCCCCATCCCCTGCACATGCTCTCTCTCTCAAATAAATAAAAATCTAAAAAAATAAAAATAAATAAAAAGCACAGGCTCAAGTAATGGCTCTGTCACTAATGAACCATGTGACTCTCTGATGCCCAGGAGACAGTATGTATATTGATGAGCACATTAATTATTCATGAGAATGATTGGCTAATAATAATAATAACTCAATTAATATCTTATTTTAAGAGAAAAACACTACAGAAATTAAAATTGCTCTCTCTAGGCATTTGGGATTGAGGATATCCATCAACAAAGAGTGGACTAACGCCTCTTTGTCTTACACAGGAGTAATTATCCTTTATTCATTCACTCTTCAAACATTTAGTCTTGATCTGTGCTAGGTTCAGGAAATACATAAAAAGGTGGCTCCAGGCCCCAGGGACTGTATTTAAGTGAAATAAGGATGGGAAAAGCTGAATGGCGCTATTTCTTTTTATCTACACTCTAATTGAACATCAGATGACTCAAAAACCTTCACTGCTGAGATCTGAATAATTTAGTTATGAGAACTAGTTAGCAGGGTGAACTATAGCTAAGAGTGTTTACTGTGACTACTGGGGGTGATTCTTGATGCATAACTTCTGTTCCAGAAAGTCACTACTCATTTCAGAGTGCAGTCATGAGTACAGTCCCATGGGACAGAGTTTTGCAAATTTCAGTCATTCTCACAAAACCTTCCTCAAATTTTTGGCCACTGTACCCTCTTGTTTAAGAAAAAATTTTCTTTAACTTTTTTTTAGCCTAAACATATTTTAAAGGAAC
Organism: Eumetopias jubatus; assembly: GCF_037043125.1. Lineage (NCBI taxonomy): Eukaryota > Metazoa > Chordata > Mammalia > Carnivora > Otariidae > Eumetopias > Eumetopias jubatus. The sequence goes on along the minus strand of NW_028274808.1, from coordinate 119,378,094 downwards.
ATTTATATCACTACCATAAATGAAAAATCATTATCACTTGCCCTAAAGAGAAGGTGACCATACAAATAAACAGATTGAAAATAAAATGTTGAATATGGGTAAGGACAGGTTCTGAGCACATAGGACAACCCCTGTTTGATAGTGTTAGAGTTCATGAAGTCACAAGAGCTTCAATCTAAAACACTGTCCTTGACTCAGGATTGAAGAAGTATTCTAAAGTGAATGACTTTCTCTATGATTCCCTGTCACTGTGTCTCCAAGAGTTGGCATCCCACCCACTAGCAAATGCTATCCTCCAAAGGCCAATTTCACCTTACAGAAGAGTGAAATGAAGTTTTAGTTAGCACTTACAGGTGTCACGAACGGTGATAAATTCTCTACGTAGTTTATCTCATTTAATTCTCATAACAATAGTCTCACAACAACAATTTCATAGGTGGTATTTCTGTATGTTGCAAGTGGGGAATCCAAGCTCAGAGAGGTTAATTATTTGCTTAGAGATGGCTGAATTTGGATTCCAAGACAGCCTGACTCCAAAGCCTGACCTCCTAGCCACTCTGTAACTCTCTGAAATGAACTCATTTTATTCTCATACAAACACATGTGTACACTCTTGTCAGAAAAGCATTCCTCCCATATGGACATTTCCATTTTTGTAGTCAATGAAGTAGCCATGTATATAGAAAGTCGTTTTAATAGAAAATGAGTAACATAAAATATGATATTGTTACCCATTAATAGACCAACATTGAAACATTCTTTACAAGGGATAGAAGAGGCAACCACAATTTCTAACTAATAATTGTAAACTTTTAGAAAGTTTTGCTGCTTTCAAGGTCCTTGGAGGTGAATGAAATAACAGGAAGTGAAATATCTACAACATAATGCTAGAAAAACAATGTCTTTAATGAAGGCCATTAGGGTATTTAAAATCATCAAGACTAATACAGATGTGATTAAAATATATTGCAAAATGGCTGCAATGAAGAGTACTCTAAAAATGCAAGGCTAATACTTTGTATCTGCCTAATGCTTTGCGTCCTCAAAGGAATTTTCAAACCCTTACTAATTGACTCTTTAGAAAATTCTTCTAATGTATCATTTACTTTGATTCAATGAAAAATCTAAACAATTATCATTTAAACTATTTAATCAGGGTTATCCTGCAAACACTCTGTGAGGAGAAGCAGAAAGTATACTTGCACATACATCTGTTTTACTTCAGAAGGCTTTAGGAAAGGAAGAAAAGGAACTAGAGCTGAAAGAAGTGTTCAGATGTTTGGTAGACAAAATAATGGCTCCCCTAAGGTGTGCACATCTTAATCCCTGGAGCTGTGAATACAGTAGGTTACATGGCAAACAGAATTAAGGTTGCAGATAGAACTAAGATTGCTAATCAGTTTACCTTGAGATGGGGAGGTGATCATGGACTATCCAGGTGGGCCCAGTGCAATCACAAAGGTCCTTACAACTGAAAGAGAGAGGCAGTAGAGGGGAACCAGAGACATGGCAGCATGAGAAGGACTCAGCCCAATTTTGCTGGCTAGAAGATGCAGAATGGAGCCAGGAGCTGTGGATGGCATCTAGAAACTGGAAAATGCAAGTAAATGGATTCTTTCCTAAGGCCTCCAGAGGAACATAGCCCTGCCAACTTCTTGATTTTAGCTTAGTGAGACCCATTTCAGACTTCTAACCTTAAAAACTGTCAGATAATAAATTTGTGTTGCTTTATGCCTCAATTTTGTGGTGATTTTATATAGCAGCAATAGGAAATGAATGCAGATTTTTAAACACACGTGGACACCACAAGGACAAAGAGTGGCATGAATACCACAGATCGGGCCGTATCCATCAGACTTCACATGCCATCAGTCTAGTTAAAACAGTGGATATAACCATGAGGAAATAAGCTTTTATAGAATATATAAACAGTATATCAATATTACCCTTAGGTGGTTATCCTTGGCAAGATACATCCTTACTCATTATTGGAACATCTCTCTGGAATTCACTGTTGTTTTTATAGTTAAATAAAAAAGGAATTTCCATTATTCTTTGTTCACTTTTGGTGTTTTTACCAGTTTAATAATCCTTATCATTAATCCTACTGGATGCTGTCGCTATTACAATTCTTACTAGTACCGATCTGTGAGCTTCCGCAAGGTATTTACTTTCTCAGTGCCTCAGGCACCACAAGTGCAAAATGGGATAGGAAGAGCACTTGTTCACAGGTTGTTATGAGGTTAAAAGAAGTTAATTCTTGTAAAACACCAGAACAGTCATTGGCATGTATTAGGCACTAGCTATATTTAGGTAGCCTTTTTTATAATTATCATCATCATTGTCGTAATCACTGCTACGCTTATCAGAAACTGCTGAATGCCAGGACCTACTTTGACATACAAGCTTCAGATTTTCTCTCTAGGAATTAGGGATCAGTATTTCCATTTTTTCAGGTTAAGAAACAGAAACAACTTAACCAGGTTGAGGAGTGAGGACTGTTCTATATGGCTAAACTTCTTCTAGGCTTAGTGCTAGATGCCATCTGCTTCCATTACATAAAGCTTTTTCTGTCCCAACCCTTCGAAGGACAATGATACTCTGAGAGACAATTAATTTAGATGTGCACTCCTTATAAAAGGTCACTAATATTGTTTTATGGTCCTACTGTATTTAATATCTGAACATGAACCATCTTTAACCCTGATAGAGAATTATTTTGAGACTGTTTTCTCCTAATGATAAAAATTTGGTTGGAGCCAGGCTGGTTAGCCATGAATAGAACCATATGTAATAACTTTTAAGGGTATTTTCTTATAAAAGTAATATGGGTGCATTGTAAAACATTTGAAAAATAGAGAATAATATCAGAATAAAATTATAACAGTCTTCCCCTCAGAAATAAGTGTTGCTAATATTTATCTTGAATTATATGAGTTTGTGTGTGCCTTCATAAAAGAGTTCACATTGTATATATGGTTGTTTTTTTTTAAAGACTTTATTTATTCATTTGACAGAGAGAGACACAGCGCGAGAGAGAACACAAGCAGGGGGAGGGGGAGGGGGAGAAGCAGGCTTCCCGCGGAGCATGGAGCCCAATGTGGGGCTCAATGTGGGGCTCGATCCCAGGACCCTGGGATCATGACCTGAGCCGAAGGCAGACACTTAACGACTCAGCCACCCAGGCGCCCCTGTATATATGGTTTTGAAATGTTCAATGTGATTTGCACATTGATTTCATGATACATTTTCATTCTTTTATGTCAGAAGAGACATTTTGTAAGATTTAAATCTTTCAAATTTGTAAATAGTTCAATTCTGCATTTTGTGATACTGAAGGATTTATTGATACTTTCTTTCCAAGGTAATACTTTTACACTAACCCTAGGATAAATAAAGTCAAAAGGTTCTTCAACTACAGGTCTTAATGCAATATTATAATCAACTACCTTGTGTTGAGGTAATTTCTAAAAATCCCTTTCCTTTTTATAGTATGTAAGTTCCTTTAGGGGCAGGAATTGTGCTTCACAATCTTTATATCTCTTAAAGTCTGAATAGTTGTTTTGAATAATAATCATTAAGTGATTAGTAAGTAAATATGTGAAAAGGTATAAATGATTATGAAATTGACATTGAGGTACTGTTGGCAACATTATGATACTTATGGATGATTATGGAAAATATCCTGCTAAGTGTCAAAATGCCTGATCTGAAAATCCAAGCAACGAGTGAGACTATAAAATGTTAGAACAGTTTAAATAGGTGATGGGGATTAAGGAGTGCACTTGTCGTAATGAGCACCAGGTGATGTAATGGAATTATTGAATCACTATACTCTATACCTGAAACTAATATCACACTGTATGTTAACTAAGTGGAATTAAAATAAAACATTTTAAAAAAGAAATTAAAACAAAAATAATGTTAGAGGGGCACCTGGGTGGCTCAGTTGTTAAGCATCTGCCTTCAGCTCAGGTCACGATCCCAGAGTCCTGGGATCAAGCCCCACGTCGGGCTCCCTGCTCCGCGGGAAGCCTGCTTCTCTCTCTCCCACTCCCCCTGCTTGTGTTCCCTCTCTCACTGTGTCTCCCTCTGTCAAACAAATAAATAAATAATTTTAAAAAAATAATGTTAAAGCAGTGAGGGTTAAGATCAAGAAGGGAAGGGACAATTATGTGTTAAATATGACTGTCTGGAAGTGTTAATAATTTCCAGTGAATGAACTGTATCATTCGTCTCTCTTTTTTTTTAAAGACTTTTTTTTTTTTTTTTTTATTTGTCAGCGAGAGAGAGACAGAGAGCACAAACAGGGGGAGCGACAGAGGGAGAGGGAGAAGCAGACTTCCCGCTGAGCAGGGAGCCCGATGCGGGACTCAATCCCAGGCCCCTGGGATCATGACCTGAGCCGAAGGCAGACACTTAACCAAATGAGCCACCCAGGCGTCCTACGTCTCTCTATATATTTTTAAGTCTGTTGCTGATTTTCAACTTTGCTTGCGATTGCAAACTACATTAAAATATAAGAATTCCTCAAGTTCAAGCCGTAAAACTTTTAAATACTAATAGTATCTTATTTTTATGCATTCAGAAAAAAATATAGGGGAAAATTCAGTATTTGGATAACTATTTCTCTACACTGTGTTTAAATGTAAGTAACTAAGCAATCAGATTCAATAAATAAAATGGATTATGAAAATTAAGAATAAATTTAAAACATTTATTTTCATATATCCTTGATAGCTCTATCTTTAAAACTTTATATGGTATAGAGCTTCTCCTTATATATTTTTAATAGGAGAGAAGAAATATAGAAACAATTGTAAAAATTCTGTTTCTTCATAACCTAAAATTCTATTTCTTTGTCTGAAAGTTCACATTTTTAAAAGAATTCATGCATAGATTTTATTATATTATACATTTCCAAATGTCAAATATTAATGAAAATATCCCCATCAGGAATTTCCTATGCTTCATTATTTCCGTTCAGAATAGAGTGTAGTATTTAATCTTGTGCAGAATATTAGCCATGGGTAAAGTAATAGAACGTGATTTTTCTTTTTTTTTTTTGGTTTGGTTTTTGTAACCAAGTTAGTGCCTGGGCTGTTAATCTTCCTAATATGGCACGTGGAGAAAGGTAATTAGTAATAGTAAAACAGCAATTTTTATAAAAGTTAGTATGAAGTGGAATACTTTTAAAATTGCTTTTACTTAAGTACATACGGTATAAATCCTCCCCCCATCACCATCTATAGTACTTTATATAGTTTTGGATAAGCATCATAAACACAAAATTCACTTTAGTATTATAATCTAAATTTTAGATATATGATTTCAAATATTGGGTTCTTTGTCTGGAAACAGACAATTTGGCTGTATATGACAAACAAAATCACATTGGTGAAATCAGGTAGATTTTGAGCAAGTTAATGATTTTAGTAAATTAAATTATACATATGCATTCATTCCTTAATAAACAACATAAACCACTTGGATTTTTTTTCTCACTAAAAAAGACTAAAATCTATATTTTTATATATCAGCAGAACTTGAGAGATAATAATGGTAACTGTAATCATCAAATATGGTACTAGAAGTGCTGTCTATATAAAAAAAGACTACAGTAATTCTCAAACTTGAGTGGACTAAAGAATTACCAGGATTGCTTTGGGTATTTCATTGTATGATGGATGATAACCCTAATCCCAATTCTTTCCAAGTCCCAATCCTAATTCTAGGTCCCAATCCCAATTCTTTCCAAGTTCCCAAAGTGGTTCTGGTGCAAGGAATACCTTGACCACATTATGAGGAGAGAATGGAGTCACAACGGGGCAGTGTAGCTCTTATCAAATGTGTAAAAGGGTTGAGGACTTTCCTGGAGGTGCCCGGGGTTTTGATCCTTTGCTATTGTGTGAGCTCTACCCAGAAGTCATGTTTACTAAGAGCAGAAGCCCCAAGAGGCTTTGGGTTGCTTCTGGGCGTGGTAGGAGACACACTTTGCTAGGTCTGCTGTTTCCTTTTAGTCAAGAATGGCTGCGGAGGATGCAGACATCAGGAAGGGGTGGGTTTTTACATGCTTGCTGGTGTTGCTTTCAACAAATGAGTAGAAAATCATCCTAGTCTTCCTTTCAGTATGTACATTTCTAGTGTATAGCCATTTCTAAGATATTTTAGAATCCCCATAGTAGGTTGTGAGATAAACTTCCTGCAGAGGGTTTTGCTAAAGGTGTGTTCTTACTCAGTTATATTCTCATTTTATGACATCATATATAATTCTGCACATAACAAAACTGTTGAAACACATTAGTGTCTAAATGATAATCAAGTATTTGCTTATGTAATTACATTGCAAGATTGCGTTAGAATTTGAGAACATGGAGTGTATTTGTCATGTCCTTGATTTATATACTTCAGTAATAGGAACTGCAGAGCATTCATTTGCACAATTAAATCTCCCCTTAAGTCCATGAAAGGAATTCAGGAAGACAAACAAGCTATTTGGTCATTATTCTTAAGCCATGGCTAGCTGTCCTTCCCCCCCCCCCCCACGGCCATCATCTTGCACTCTGGAAAGAAGAGGTAGAAATGGGGAGTGAGGGAAAGCAAAGAAACCAGGGAATACCAACACAATTTTCTCTTGCTCAGAACTAGGACAGCAAAATTAGATCTGCCAGTGTATCTAAAGGTAATTCTCTTTTTATAATCTGATAACTGACCCTATGCTCTTATCCATTGCAAACCTCAAGGAAGGGACTGCAGTTTAATTCATTTTTTCAAGAATACTGCCTGCATTATGACTTGATACCCAAGCCAGAACTGGTAATCCATGTGAAGTTAAGCCCAGCTCTGTGACTTACTCTTTGATGCCATCTTGAGAGAGCTTGGGCAAGTCTCTCAAACATTCTAACTTGTGTTTTAAGTTTAAAATTTTGTTTTTAAATGAGTTAGAAAACTTTTCTTAAAACTATAACACTGTGAGTAAAAAAATACACCATAAAATTAATGTGACTGTACTTTGTATATTATTAGTATTGAATGGAATTTCAGCCTTTGAAGTATGTCACATTTACATTTAAGTGTTAAGCCACTTTCCAGTAAAAGAAAACTCAGAGATTTGTATTGGGAATGGTGATGGGATAGAACAATAAATATCCCCCTTCAATCCTTAAGTTGTTAAGCAATTGAGAAATAAAACAAAAGAATAAGGCAGAAAGGAAATCAAATATTGCCTTAATTATTGATGAAGTTGTCATGGCTGCTGTGGTGTATACCCATGAGTTTGTAACATGAAATTTCAGAATTAGACAGTTACCCAGCCAAACACAGAAGACCTTGGACCATAGACCAAGAGCTATCAAGAACATATGCCCTTGTATGCTTCAGAAGCTTAACAAAACAACTATAGGTAAGAATTGGGATACTAGTTACAAGCTTATCCTGAATCCCGGTCCCTATTAATGTCTCGTGGTCATTTAAAGAAGATGCAACTTTTAGATTAGAGATTTACTACATTATTAGTGACTAACTTAGATTTGTATCATATTCTGTCTTCATATATTTTAGAATTAGGTAATATGGGTGTATAATAAATAATAAAGTTTAAAATAGTGGCCATTCTGGACATAGTTTTTCAATTTTTATTAATTTCTCAGTAAATTTATCTTTTATAGTCACAGATATTGAGGTACAATCTAAAGTGAAATAAATTTCTAGTGTACTTTTCTATGCATTTGACAAACCCATATAGTTATGTAAATTTAGTCTAGTGACGTAATTCCTCAAGGATATCCTCCTGTTTCATGTCTTCAAGATCTCTACCTTTAGTACCCTAAATTTGTTTAATTATATGCTTTTCTTTGAAATGAACTTTGAATGTTTGTGGAAAGTACTTTGCCACAGGGCAAGATATTTCCAAGATGAATTTCCTTACAACCGTATAAAAACTGATAAAACCTTGAGCCTATTGTGGCTCCAGTAAATATTCACCATTGTGGCATTAGTGATACTGGTTGTTATACTGTCCAATTATACTTGTTATACTGGTCCAATTACTCAGAAAAAAACTGAGAAACGTGAGTTCAAATACATCTTCTCTTTATATAAGTCACAAAGAATATAATGATATTATTGCATGGAAAAAGTAATTTGTAAGGCTCATGTTGCCCAGATATGTTTTCTTTTTTTCTTTTATTAATTTTTTATTTTAATTCCAGTACTGGTAACATACAGTGTTATATTAGTTTCAGGTGTACAATAAGTGATTCAACAATTCTATACATTACTCAGTGCTCATCATGACAAGCGCACTCCTAAATCCCCATCACTTATTTGCCCCATTCGTCACCCACCTCCCTTCTAGTACCCAAGAATTTGTTCTCTGTAGTTCAGATTCTGTTACTTGGTTTGTTTGTCTCTCTCTTTCTCTCTTTTTTTCCCATTTGCTCATTTGTTTTGTTTCTTAAATTTCACATATGGGTATGAGTATAAGTCATGAGTATTTGTCTTTCTCTGACTGACTTATTTCACTTAGCTTTGTACCCTCTAGCTCCATCTATGTGTTGTTGCAAATAGCAATATTTCATTCATTTTTTTGTCTGAATAATATTCCATTGTGTATATATACCACATCTTCTTTATCCATTCATCAGTTGCTGGACACTTGGGCTGCTTCCATAATTTGACCATTGCAAATGATGCTGCAATAATCATAGGGCTCTGTGTATCCCTTTGAATTAGTGTTTTGTGGTTTTGGGGTGAATACCCTGGATTGTGGGGTAGTTCTATTTTTAACTTTTTGAGGGACCTCCATATGCTTTCCCCAGTGGCTGCACCTGTCTGCATCCCCACAAACAATGCACAAGGTTTACTCCACGTCCTCTCCAACATTTGTTGTTTCTTATGTCTTTGATTTTAGCTATTCTGACAGATGTGAGGTGATTCTCAGTGTAGTTTTGATTTGCATTTCCCTGATGATGAGTGATGTTGGGCATCTCTTCATATGTCTGTTGGCCATCTATATGTCTTCTAGATGTTTTCTTAATTAGTAACCTCATTTGTATATTTTAATTAGGAAATGAACCTATCTCTTTCCACTCTTCTTTTACTGAAAGTAGATTAATAGCTCAGGTCTTTTCTTCAAATCAAAGTAGACATGTAAGAGATACAACCCAAAGTTCTGTCAAACTGGGAGAATTTCCTGTCACTGTTCTCTTTCACGGACAGCTATGAATGGGCTCTAATGCAGCAAGCATTCACTCTGGACTGTTGCCAGTATATTTTCAGACCCATTCAAATACTGCTGTCATGCTTCGTTTTTTTCTGTTGACAAGTTAAGTAATTCTCCATGAGGCTATAAGTATGTATTGAGGGAAAGGTGGGCTGGTGTCACAGAAGATTTAGCCACATGCTCATAGATCTTATCGCATACAGACCTACATGGGTCTGGTTGTGTATTTATTATTTCAATTTCCTAACGGAATATGGTTACTCACAACCAAATGTATAATTTGGTGGGTCATATAACACCCAGTTTATGAATGACCAGTTAGGCTACATAAACACTTAGTGTCCTATAGGCAGACTTTAATGTCTATCTGGCCCCAAGTATAACTCACAAGTTAATTTTCAAATAGAAAAGAATCATTGGAAGAATAAGGCATGATCTTTCTCCAAAAAGTTAGGGATATGAGTTGTGGATTTTCTTATTGAGAGTTATCAGAAGTATGAGATAGTACTATTAAAAAGCCCCAATGACTTCTCTGCACTGCAACCTGGCCTTGTAGTAGAACTCTTTCTTAATCTGGCCCCACTCAGAGCTGATATCCTTATTGGTTACCTGGTAAGTGGTCCGGATACTGACCCAGATATGTATGCTACCTTCAGAATGCAAAAAGGCCCATCCAGTGGTAAAATTCAGTAACTTATTTTTCAATACACAGGGGTATCCTGATATGCCTTAAACCATTGGTTGTGTAGAAAGTTGGCCAATGTTGCAGGATACTGAACTTCAGCATGGTGATAAAGCTCACACTTTAGTACGTAAGTGTCATATTAAAGCTTCTAGGGCATTTGCTCTTTATGAGCAAGTTTAATTAGAATCATGTCATCAATTATACATCACATATGTATTATGACATACCTTATGGTATATCAGTATTTCTGCAGACCATATTATGACAGAGAACATAGCCTTGAGGTAAGTCAGTGACAGGTGCTCCTGTCCCTGCCAGGTGAATGCAAACTGCTTATTATCTTTATTGACTGCAATTACAAGAAAAGTATTTACCAGGTCAGTATCTGTATATAGTTTCTATAAGCTGGTTAATTTGTTCCAGTAAAAATATGTGTAGAACAGCAGTTGATATTATGTTTATGAAAATCGACAGTTATTTTGTACTGGCAAACTGATGAGTTGAATGAAGATGTGAAGATATAATCACTATCACATCTTTCACATCTTTCTCGGTGGCACCAATCTTTAGTTATCCCAGGAATATAGTATTTGTTTTAGTTTATGCTTTTGATAGTGGGTGGTGGGTGGATGGAGTTGAACAATTCTAGACACTTATATATTTCCTTTCCTACCATATCTTCATTCTCTGTAAGGATTCTCCCATTTGCTGTGTGTATGTATTGACATTATGTATTGCCCAGGATATTTTTGTGGGCCCACTGGAAATATTGTTAAATATACCCAAGACAAGATTTCCATAAGTTCTCATTCTTACTAGGGTGCCACACTGACATTTTGGGTCTTCAGGAATTTGTGTCAACGGAGATCAGTAACTAATAGGCAGTAGGAAATATGGGTATTCCTTTTTCCCAGTGTACATAGCTGCAGGTCTCTGGAGAAATGCTTAGAGGAAGATTCATTGTATATACGTTTAGAAGCATAGAAGAATCCTTTCTCAAAGGGACATGGCTTTCCCTCAGCCATAGGGCTCGGAGTCTACAAACCAGATAGGAGGCTGTGAATCTCCACTTTCCTCAACTGAAGTCATTTTTTTGCACCCAAATCTAGAATTGTTTTGTTTACAAAGGTAAAACTGAAACTTCATAGGCTATACATATATTTCATTCATAAGGACCTTCAGATGAGTTAGTTACCACAACAGATCCATGCAGTGAAAAATATGTGGATTACTTAAATGGCCTCTAATGCTTAAGTGCTGCCATTCAGACTTCTCTACCAATCCAGACTTCATTATTCCTCATTGACATAAAAAATTCTAATTTGAAAAAAAGAATTTCAATTTGAAGATCCAATTGTTATCATCATGTCCAGGCTACACAGGACATATATCACAGGGCTTTTAATGACTGAATTTCTTAATGCTTAGTAAAGAGAATGTCAGAATACTCTAGAACAAGGATCAGCAACCTGTAACCAATGGGCAAAATCCAGCTGGTGACCTATTTGTGAATAGTTTGTAAGCTAGGAATAGTTTTTATACTTTTAAAGGGTTATAAAAGAAAGAAAAAGAAGGAAAAGGAGGTGAAGCAGAGGGTAGGGAGAGGAAAAAAAAGAATGGATCTTATGTGACCCACAAAGCCTAAAGTATTTACTGTCTAGCTGTTTACAGAAAAAGTTTGCTTGCTGACCACTTTCCTCCATCATAGAAGGCAAGTCTGGCAATGTAATCACATTGACTACATAGTGATGGAGTCCAGATTTTAATTATCCATTCTAATAGGCTGCTAGTGCCACCCCAGGCACTTGAGTTAACACATGAAGTTCTGAATCTTGTAGGAATACAGCCATATTGATGGATTCTGTCAGGTTAAGTCTTCTCTTTTTGCCATCCTTGGTCTAGTAACTCTTAAAATCCATTCCATACATACTTTCCAGACTAATGCTGATATATATATTGGCAAGATTCTATAATAATTTTTGTGTGTGAAATAGTTTTTCTAAAATTCCTTTTACTTATGGGATCTAACGCTAGTTATTGATCTTTTGGGCAATCAGGGATGGGTGTCGGCATAGATGTTGAGAGAAGTTGACATCACTTGTAAGGCAGTTGCCTTAGGTAAAGTTCTTAAAATGTTTGTTTTGTTTTGTTTTGTTTGTTTTTACAAGGGAACACATGTTCCCTCAGTTAAGAATGATCCAGAGATGCTTGGGAATTTAAAGTTCTCAGCTTCATCTATGTCCCCAGTCTCTCTTGAGTCTTATGATTCCACACTTTCTTAAACAGTGTCCTCACATTGGTTTAAGAATACTGGAGGGGTTTGCCTGCTACTGGAGCTGTAACCCTGTCTTTGTGCATATGCATGCTCTCTAGGACAGTCAGAGAAGCCATTATACACCCCTCGCCCCATTTCGGTTGTAATGTAATTCCTGTTTCCACAATATTAACTAAATTCCATAGGCACTTGATCTCCCAAAACTTTCCGCTCCGTTGACAGTCCATACCAAATTATCCCTGGTGAAAAATTGAGTCATTATGTTGCTTCTGCATGCCATAAATTGCCAATCTATTATTTTCCTTTGGCAAGGGTTGCTTGTATTCTCTGCAATTATGAAAGCAACACAATTCCAAAATCCATCTCATAGAATCTATTTCCTGTGGCCACTCCTAGTATCTAGTATTTATCAGGATCCTGGCAGGAAACAGATGTCACCATCAGAGATTTTAACTGAAAAAAAAAAAATAATAAACATGTGCAGGGCTGAAGAACCCAAGAAGAGATAGTTAAGTATTGGAAGACTAACAGCAGGACTCCTTTACTACCCCTGTAAGGGAAGGGGAGGGAAGATGGTTGCTAGAACTGCATGCAAACTAGAGCCAGGGAAGAAAAGCCGCAGAAAAGAGGGCCACAAAAGAAAGAGGTACTGCCAAAACCAGAATGGGGAAGTGAATGAGAGAGCTAGTAGTTAACCCTATCATTCCTTTCTCTCACCTGCTAATGTTCTGATGGTGCTTTCCACTGGGGTAGGCACAGGAGCCTGAGTGATGTAATACATATGGGAGGAATCAGTCTGGACAGATCATAAAAAATATACAGGTCCTAAGGAGATTATTCTTGAGGATGAATTGAAGAAATGAGAAACACTTAAGAGACTATGTAAGGTGATACTATTACCAAATTCAATTAATTCTGACAGTGTTTTTTTGTTTGGAGCTAGTCAAATTCTCTGAAATCAGAATTCATCTTAAAATTTATAGTATATTGGGGCACCTGGGTGGCTTAGTCAGTTTAACGTCCAACTCTTGATTTCAGCTCAGGTTATGATCTCAGGGTTGTGAGATCAAGCCCTGTGTTAGGCTTGGTGCTAGGGCATGGAGACAGCTTCAGATATTCTCCCTCTCTCTTCCCCTCCCCCTTCCCTCTCTTAAAAAAAATTATAGTATATTATAGTTTATTTGACCACAGTATTTTTTTTCTTCGAGGAATAACAAATAATAGCCTATTTTATGGTCAATGTTGTGTTAGACTGAATAATCTATAGAGTAATGGCAATAAAAGGAGGGAAAGGATATGGACATTGCAGAAATAGGATTCCACAAATTTGCACTGTTTGAAATATTTTAAAATCTACTCACAAATATAGAATCTTTTATGTTTACAGTTTTAAATAAACTATAACAATTTGTATCAGAGATTAAAAACTGGTAAAGGTGGAGGAATTGAACATTTGCAGTTTATATATGAGGGGTAGAAAGTCTTTGCAGAATAACCCTGCAATAGGGGCGCTTGGGTGGCTCAGTCGTTAAGCGTCCGCCTTCGGCTCGGGTCATGCTCCCAGGACATGCTCCCAGGGTCCTGGGATCGAGTCCCGCATCGGGCTCCTTGCTCCGCGGGAAGCCCGCTTCTCCCTCTCCCACTCCCCCTGCTTGTGTTCCCTCTCTCACTGTGTCTCTCTCTGTCAAATAAATAAAATCTTAAAAAAAGAGAGAATAATCCTGTAACAGTTCACACTATGCTTTTTTTACAGAAAAGAAAAAAATTGTCTTACAAGGTTGTTCTGTGAAGCACAAAAGCATTTGTTTACATCTTAAAAGGAAGAAGAAAGAGGAAGGTTCTGCATTCATATAAAAATAACTTTTCCTGGTTGTTCTTCATCATAGCTGAAAAGCGTAATCTTAAATTGATGTGTTCATGCCTTCCCGTACTTGAGAGGAAGAGCTAAGTTGACACACACACACACACACAGAGAGAGAGAGAGAGAGAGAGAGAAAGAGAGAGAGAAAGATTTGCCCTGAAGAAAACTCTGAGAATTGGACATGAGTGCAGGTAGTTGATTTAGGGGATGAGCCCATGAAGCACTAGTGAAAAAATAGGTAATGTGAGACAAGAGGAGAAAAGCTAATAATGTGTATATTAATAAGCATAATAACACAATAGACAATTACAATTCAACATCACTGGGGATCCTCTAATTACTGTGTAGAGTAAACCCCAGAATTGTCCCAATTCTGGGATGGGAAAGCTGTTATTTACACATTGATTTCCATCCCTCTCTGACTAAGAGTTGCCTCCCAGCCCTCCCTGCCCTAAATCCCCACACCTCCGAGCTGCCAGGCAGACACATGGCACTGAGGAAGCTCCCTCAGAACATAGAAACTCCTCAGGCAGCAAAACAGAGGTTGGAAATGGTCAGTGTGCTTAACAGCTGACCACTAACCTGCAGCTCTTGGGCCAGGAAGATATGGGATGTACATTAGCAGAATCTGCTATACGAGGTACACAGAAAACACCTGGCATTTTTTTGCCACTACGAATAAGTGAGATTAACCAATTTTCCTGGAGGAGAAACATGAGTTATAGTATGTTTTACTACCTTAATGCCTTTGAAAATATCCCCAGTTTTGTTTCCTTTTTGTACCAGCTAGAGTACAAAGTTAGAGCATGAGAGAAGTTTGGTCCCATTTACTATGTATTTTGAATAATGATTATATTTGTGTATGTGTGTGATTCTATCAAGATTAATGTTCATGTTATCACTACTGAGTCCATTATGGCTATAAGTCATTTTTTTGTAATTTTCTGCTCTTTTTTCTTCTGCACTTTGGTCACCAGGTAGAAAAATATAATATTGAAAAGATGCATTATGCTATCTTTCTTCATTATGCACAGACATGGGTAAGAGATGGGATCTTATTCAAAAAGAAGAAAATATGCCATTTGAAACTATGCATATGTAATAGGAAGGATTTTGATTCATGATCAGTCTCATTCTTTTGGTAGTATGTAGTATAATCTGTTCTCAGTGCAAAAGCAATTATTGATATTAATTATTGATACAAATTTCCTTCAAGTTAAAAAAATTTGTTATAGTATTTTATAGGATAAATAGAAGGCATCATTATGGAATCTGAAAGAACACTTTAGAGTAAATTTATAAAGATTAATATGACTGTATTCTGTTCTACCATTATAAAATGCTATCATTTACATTATGCTCCTAGACTGGAGATTTACATTTTAAATAATTTATTTACAGACCTTAATTGAATCTTCAAAAGTAATTTCCTTTTATTTTGATGAGTCTTTCCAGGAATGAAAATTTTGTGTTTCTGTATTTCAGATTCATCTTTTTTTGTTTCATTTCACAGCCTATAAAAGTCGGCCAATCTTAATGACAATAACCTTCCTTAAACTGGCAAATAATGATTTAGGTTTGATTATTTCAAGTGTGTAAAACAAAGGCTAGTAGGTTCCTCATGAGAATCAATAGAGAACTGTTGTTGGGGCTACAGTCCAGATGTTACTCAAGGACAAACTTCTGTTTTCTAGAATAAGGAAGAAGAACACCGTGGCTATGAAAGGACCTTTTATTAACTTTTGCATTTTGACTCAGCATGGTTTCAATCCGAAAAGATTGGAAGGCATCTTTGTGGCCCTGACAAGTTACTGAATCTCTCTGAGGCTCAGTGTGATCAGCAGTAAAGTAAGAATAACAGGGCAACTCCATGTAGTTTTATGATTATTAAATGAAATAATACATGTTACATGCTTAGCAACATGCCTATTACATGGAAAGTCTCAGTAAACAATAACTGAGAAAGTTAAAGATTAAACGATTGAAATGATTTTATAGAGAAGAAAGGGATACCATTTAATGCTTATCTTTGGGCTTTTGAAAGTTGTCATACAGGGGTTATTGACTGTAAGTCAAATATAAATTTAAAAAGAAGGCTCAGTTTCAACCCAAAAATAAAATGGCCATAGAGTATTGAGAAAGACTACCTATCTACTTTTTCTTGGGAAGTTTTGAAAGATAAGTTATGATTGTCTTTAGAATTGATTTTCTATGGTAGTGTGATACCCAACTACATAACATGGAAATATTCATTCTATACTTTAAAGATTTTATTTGTTTGTTTGTTTTAGGGAGGGGGGTGGGTCAAGGAGCACAGGGAGAAGGACAAGCAGACTCCGCACTGAGCATGGAGCCCTACCTGGGGCTCAGTCTCATGACCCTGAGATCATGACCTGAGCCAAAAATCAAGAGTCAGATGCTTAACCGACTGAGACCCCAGGTGCCCCTCATTCTGTACTTTCAAATATCCTCAAACCTTGTTCTATAATTTTATTGATTTAAGTTTTAGAGTCAAGAAGATAATTCTATAAGTTCTTCATAGATAACCATACTCCTGGAGTACATGATATGTTCTATTTCCTCTTTTTCTTTGGTGGGAACCAGAGTCCCAGTAAGCTTTCACACTCTTTGTATACTTGAGCTTAACTCATAGGCTGCTAAATATTGACTAACCCAATTCATATCACTATGAAGAATCCGTCTTAATCTTTTAAATAATGTTATCGTGTCCTTTGTCGTTAGAGGTTAAAAGTACAGGCTGTAGGGTCAGACTGCCTGCCTTGGAATCCTAATTCTAATACCACTTCAGTTTTCCCATCTGTAAAATGACAATAATATTTGAACCTACTCAATAGGGTAATTTTGAGAATGAAGTAAAATGATATATGTAAAACACGTAGAGTCCTAGTTTATTTGAAGCACTTGATGGCTCACATTATTAGTTTTATCTTTACTCTTTATTTTATAACCATACAGTAGCTTACCCTGGTTATGTATAATGGAAAGAAAGCTCTTTCTCTACTCTTCCTCAAACATAAGAATACTGAATTATGGCATCATGTTTATGTTTGTTCAACAAGTATTTATTTAGCATCCAGGCTGGGTGAGACACCTCACAGAGAATAACAGAACTACCCTAATGACTCATATACAACTTGTGTTTGATTCCCATATGTTTTCTGCCAGATGCCGTTTTCATTCTGCAAACATAAGTATATTAAAAAATCTACTGAATACCTGTTCAAGAAATTGTGGTAGGCATTGTCTAAGAATCAGAGTTGAAAGAGAAAGCATCTGTCCTTGGAGATGATATTTATATCATGAGAAAGGACATAGATAATTCAGTAAAAATACAATACCTCTCAAAATCATTATAGTATTAATTGGCCCATCAGTGTTGTAGAAAATACAAGCTTTATATCCAGAAGAAAAAAAAAAGATAATCATGGATGATAAGTTTTGGTATTTTGCTCTTTGTATTCATGATAATACCTTACCACTGATTTTTTAAGGATGATTATTTTGTTTTATAAAGTAATACAGGTTTAACTACAGAAATATAAGCAATATGGGAAGTTTTTAATTTTTTATTTATTTACTTTTATTTCTTAAGATTTTATGTATTTCTTTGACAGAACGAGAGAGCACAAGCAGTGGGGAGGGGCAGAGGGAGAGGGAGAAGCAGACTCCCTGCTGAGCAGGAGCCCAACATGGGGCTGGGCGGATCCCAGGATCCTGAGATCATGACCTGAGCTGAAGGCAGATGCTTTACTGACTGAGCTACACAGGTTCCCCTGGAAGAGTTTTTTAAAAAGAAAGCAATATATCTCTCACGGTCCTATCTTTCATGGATAACTGTTGCTAACAATCAATAAAATTATTTTAAGTAGATGCTCACAGAGTGATTGTTTAAAAATGAGATTATATTCTACATGCTATTTTTAAATAAAATAAATTAATATAAAGTAGAATTGAAAGACATATTAATTTTCAGATAAAAATCTTTACTTGGAATACTCTCTAAATTATTATTGTTTAGGGAAAATGATACAAAAAATAGTGAGAGAATGGAATCATTTTTAAATTCATATTTCAAATTTAGGAGGTATTAAACAACTAAATTCTATGAATGATGAGGTTAATATTTTATACTATTTTTTCCTCAAATGCTCAGCTTTCCCATCCCATGAGTACTTTTATTTCATCAAGATTTTTAACATCTCCATTTTGTAGTACAATCATAATCCCATCAATATTGTGTCTTTGTTCTGTATGTACTTGAATTCAACCTACCATGTGTTCTTTTTTCAAACTTTTTACATTTCCATTTTGTTTACTTTGGTTCTTCTATTTGTAGCCTGTATTTTCCTT